>NC_071261.1:32853291-33153291 GCF_023375685.1 Ictalurus furcatus
GTGTGTCATTAACAAGATCGCCACCCTGTATTTCTGATTTGCTCAAAACAAAACAGGCTTAACACAGTCTTATTGTTTATGCGTCTAATCAAACAAAGTAAAGAGCTCACTAGAAAACAACAAAAAGCAGGATGTGTCTCTTTCCCAAGGATTACCAACATCCATTCATGCTCCTTGTCCAGCGTGTTATACAGGATGAGCAAGACTCAGTGAGCTTTTCTTAGGACTTCCGCTCCATTATTTGAAGTCACAATTATATGAATGCATTAACACATAAAGCTGAAGCACAAAAGAACACACGCACACACACACACGCACACAACACAAACACAGACACTCCCACAGAACCAGTCGTGCACGTTTCTCTGGACTTCCTGTCAAAAATGAATGTCCAGATACAACTGTCCGGTCAGCCTGTGCAGGGTTAATCAATTATTCAGCACAACAAAAGATGATCCTATCAGTCCAGGTTAAACCAGCACAAACACACACACACACACACACACACACACACACACACACACACTGTTCTGCTACACCTCAATACATCTGAGAGGATATCAGCAATCACCAGCATAGTAATACAGCATGTACATACATTATATGTATATATATATATATATATATATATATTAGGGATGTCACGAGAACCGATACTTCGGTACCAAGTCGGTACCAACATTCTTAAAACGTGACGGTACTTGTTTTTCTGCAGTTCTGTTGGTACCGATTGTAACGAAAGTACCATAAGTACCGAGGTTGCGATTCTTCTGAACCTGATGGGGGCAGCAAATACGCGCAAGTGTTTTAGTCGGTCCACAAGTGGTAAAGAAGAAGAACTACGCACACGGGGAAAACTATAACAGTTTTTCACGTGTGTATCTATGTTTTTCTAAAAGTTTGTCTATGGCGACAAGTTCAGCTCCTCCCCGACTCGTCGAGAGGAAAAAGGCAAGAGTCGAATATGGAAATACTTCGCATTCGAGGCGGATAAAAACGGACATATAATCGATGCTCTGAAGACCACCATGGACCACCATGCATCTCCATTCAGCCCGTGTCCTGTCAGCTAAATATAGCCTCATGTCACTAGATTAAATAATTATTTTAATTTTAAGGGTTTTAACAAATCTTTTCGGCCTGAGACCATGTCAGTGAATTTAAACTAATGCTTGCATTCAGCGTATAAGGTGTGTGTTTAGGAGCGCACCTTAGCACCTGTAGACTCCACTGTTTTAGTCATTGTCAGACAGTGTTTGATAACTAAAATCTCTCTCTCTCTCTCTCTCTCTCTCTCTCTCTCTCTCTCTCCCTCTCTCTCTCTCTCCAGTATCAGCCAGAGGAGGATGTCCACCAGGAGAGTCAGGAGCAAAGTCAGTGGAGAGAGTGAAACCACCTGCTAATGCTCACAGATGTTTAGAGAGAGAGAGAGAGAGAGAGAAACAAAGAGTCAAAGTTACTTCATTGCCAAAAAAATGGTTCTACTTGGAACCATTTCTGATAGAGGAACACTGTGTTGTATGGTTCTACAAAGTGCAACAACCAAAGACCCCTTAAAAATTCTATGTAAAGAGGAAGGGAGACACAGAAAGAGAGAAAGAAAGACAGAGCCCGAGACAGAGGCAGAGAGAGAGCGAGAAGTACACTTGATGCCCTCAGGGGAAAATCCCATGTCAGGAATCACACAATTGAGACCGACATCAGCAAAAAGAGAATGAAGGAAAAAAAAGAACAAGACGAAAAGAGAGGGGAAAAAAGGTGAAACTACTGAAAGGAAACGCGTGGTATAATTGATATTGGGGAGACTAAAGGATCTAATAGAAGAAAATAATGAATAAAAGACAGAACATATAAAAGAAGAGGAGGAGAAGCATATCTCAGGTGTTTACACACGAGCAACAAAGCCACAGGAGACAAGCTGTTTCCGCTGATTACCTCCATTTTATGCAAATTAGTGAAGAGACAAAGGCCAGTGATTGGTCGATTAGTAAATTCCTCAGGAATGTAATTATGTAACTACGGTACAAAGTGCCATGAAACAACATCGTATACACACACATCCATGACGCTCGTCTCGGGTGTTCTGGCACCTGAACATCTTCATGTTCACAGCTGTCGCCTGCTTGTGTGGCTTTATGTCAGCGGTTATAAAGCAGTTATGTAGGTGTTATGAAGCCTTATGAACAATACTGTCTTAGTTCATCACATCTCAGAGCAGCAGCAGCAAATCAAACAACTTTATCACATACTGTCCAAAACATTCAGCTCTCTAATATTACAAAGGGTTCTTTAAGGGTTCACAGGATCTTTAAGGTTTCTTAGCTTCCTCAAAGAGTACTTGGAACCTTTTCTGATTGGGAAACACTCTGTTGTGAGGTTCAACATAAAGGGATAAATGAAAAACACTTAAGGTTTCTATGTAGAACCCTACAACAGAGCGTTTCTCTGACAGAAAGGGTTCCAAGTATACGCCAAGTAACCCCTAAAGGTTCTATGTAAAACCAGACAGAGTGTTTCTTTCTTTTCAGAAGTGGTTCCTCCTAAAGGTTCTCCTTAAGAAACAGCCAAATAAGCCTTTCAAATGTTAATGGAGAACCACACAACATTGTGTTTCCCTTAGAGAAAATGGTTCCAAGTAAATTCCTTAAGGGTTCTTCCAGAGAAACAAAAAAAAAAAAAAAAAAAAAAACCCACACACCTCAAGGTTCTATGTAAAACCTTACAACAGAGTGTTTCCCTATCAGGAGGGGTTCCCCCAGAGGAAAAACCAAAGAACCCTTTAAAATGTCAATGTAGAACCCTACAACATAGCGTTGACCTTAGAGAAATGGTTCCAAGTAAATTCCTTAAGGGTTCCTCCAGAGAAACAAACAAAAAAAAAAACCTAAAGTTTCTATATAAAGCCAATCAGAGTGTTTCCCTATCAGAAGAGGTTCCCCATTAGGGTTCCCACAAAGGAACGACCAAAGAACCCTTAAAAGGTCTATGTAGAACCCTAGAACAGAGTGTTTCCCTATAAGAAAGGGTTGCTTTTAAGGGTGTTCCCCAAAGGAACAACTGAAGAACTTTTAAAGGTTCTATTTATAGTAGAACTCTACAACAAAGGTATTTTTCCTGTCAGAAAGAGTTCTAAGTAGAACTTAAGGAACAATTGAAGAACCCTTAAAAGTTCAAACAATTTTTCCAGAACTGTAGCGTAACATTGTGACAATGAGACTAGCGAAACAAAATTAATTTATTTTCCATTATCACACAGGACAAAGAGTGGTGCTTACACAGTGTAGTATTATGTCTCTGTGAGAAGTCAGATGCAAGGTATCACACACACACACACACACACACACACACACACACACACACACACACAGAGAGAGAGAGAAAAATGGCAAGCAGCTGCAGTTAGAGCTCAGTGGTAGTTAAAGAGGCGGAGCCGGAAAGTTTCCTTAAAGTTCCTGTCATCCTAGTACAGGGTGTGTGACACATACACACACACACACTCACACACACACACACACACACACACACAATATAGTGATGCTTTTCAGAAAACAACATGAATGTATTTGCGTGCGTGTGTGTGTGTAAGATGTGTCACTGTTTATGCATTATGCAGCAAGTCATCAGTCTTCACCTGCTCTTTTCAGCTGAGGAATTTGCTCCTGTGCTCTCTCTCTCTCAAACACACACACACACAAACGCACACACACACACACACACACACACACACACATATAAAATACATTCTGTTTTCTGAAATGCATCCCGTCACAAGCAAGCACAAAAGAAGTCTTGGGAATTCTCTATAAATTTGTTCCTTTCTTATGTACAGTATTTTATCTGGCACACACACACACACACACACACACACACACACACACACACACACACCTTAACCCTCTTTTTTTTATTTTGCTCCCTTTAACTGTGACCTTGTTCAAATGAACTCTGTGCACTCCTACATTCACACACACATACACACACACACACACACACACACACATGCACATACACATGCACATACACACACACACACACACACACACACACACCCACACACACACATACACATGGTGAACAGATGATCTCTTCCATATATAATGTGAAACAGGGCTGTAAAGTGACACGGTGCTCAAACCAAATCAATTTTAATTACTATCGCTTTAAAATGGAGACTGAGGTCATGCTGCATACACATGAAATTATATTTCCTGCCACTTCCACCTTCTGCAGCTGGATTATTGAAAGCTGTGTGTGTGTGTGTGTGTGTGTGTGTGTGTGTGCAGAAGATATATTGGGTGTGATGTGTGAGTCTGCACTGCATCCCTATAGGCCTTGTTTCATTACGTATCCATTATATGTGCATAATCAAGCCACATCATTTGGAAAGACATACAGCACAGTTCGTAAGTGTCACGTGGCAAGGTGGTAGAGTGGCACAATGGTTGTGTTGTGTGAAGAGGTGGTTGTGTGAAATGACAGTTGTGTGACATGGTGGCTGTATGACAAGATGGTTGCGTAATTAAGTGGTTGTGTAACAAGGTGGTTGTTTGAAAATCTGGATGTGTGACGAGATGGTCAGGTGACGAGGTGGTTGTGTGATGAGGTGGTTGTGTGTTGAGGTGATTTTTTGATGAGGTGGTCAGGTAATGAGGTAGTTTGATGAGGTGGTCAGTTGAGTTTGTTGTGTGACAAGGTGGTTGTGTGATGAGGTGGTTTTGTGATGAGGTGGTTGTGTGATGAGGTGGTCAGGTGACGAGGTGGTTGTGTGATGAGGTGGTTGTGTGATGAGGTGATTTTTTGATGAGGTGGTCAGGTAATGAGGTAGTTTGATGAGGTGGTCAGTTGAGTTTGTTGTGTGATGAGGTGGTTGTGTGACGAGGTGGTCAGATAATGAGGTTGTTTGATGAGGTGGTCAGTTGAGTTTGTTGTGTGATGGTGGTTGTGTGATTAGGTGGTCGTATGACAAGGTGGATGTGTGACGACGTAGTTGTGTGAAAAGTGTTCGAGTGACGAAGTGTTTTAGTGACGAGGCAGTCTTTCATCGGGTCAATCGTGTGACAAGGCAGTTGAGTAACATGTATTTGAGAAATGAGGCAGTAGAATGACGAGGTGGCCGAGGGACGAGGTAGTCTAGTGTAAACGTGATCGAGTGTCAAGATGGTTGAGTGATGAGGCGATCTAGTGTCTAGGCGGTCAAGTGATGAGCCGGTCGAGTGACAAGGTGGTCTGGTGACCAGGTAGTTGAGTGATGAGGCAATTGAGCGACAACGTGGTCTAACCTCAGGGGCCACAATCAATTTTTAATTACTAGTGTTTTAATTCTGAATTGGAGGTCATGCTGGTCAGATATGAAATTACTGCAACTGCCACTTCCACCTCATCATACTCAAATCAAAGCGGTGTGTGCACCTACAGTTAAAGGAGCAGTGCAGTCCGGGCATCTCATTCATCAAAGTGTGTGTAGGACAAGTTCTTAATCTGTGCGTAATAACCTCCAGTATGCATGAGAAAATTGGCATTTATTGTGTGTGTGTGTGCAGCAGTATGCAGTGGACAGTGACAAGTCCCAAAGGTTCTAAAGAGATATGTTCACGCATGGCCATGCTCATTTGCATAAAGAAACGGCCCCAATTTCCCATATATGGTAAGCAACTTCATCCTATGCACAGAACCATGCATATAGACACTTTGTGTACTCATGTTTGATAAATGAGTCCCCTGATTCTGGATGGTGATTGGTCAGAAGGTGCTGATTCATTTTCTAGAACAGCCGCTCTGACCGTAGCGCAGCTGCACATCACAGGTTTATATCAAAGCGCTCGTTCTAATACCTTATCGTTTCTATAGTAACAGCTCATTCACGGGGACACGTACAGCGGGTGCTCCACATAAACGGACAGAAAAACGTGCGTAATCTCGACATGGTGAAGTTTTCTTAAATTAAAGCGCTGTTTATTTAACGTGTATGGAAGGAGTCTCCAGTGTCAGCGCTTTGGAACAGTCAGAGGTAAAGCTGTAACTTTCATTTTTCACACATCCTCAGGAGAGAGGAGTTTACACTTTGTGGTTTCTCCGTAACATGACAATCTGCGGGGTTGTTTTATTATTATTAGTATTATTATTAACTTATAAATGACTGTTTATAGCTGCGACCGTTAACTAGAGAGAACAGGAAGTAACTTGTTTCACGCATGTTCCACAACATTAACTATAAAAGGATATTTAAAATAAATAAATAAATAAATAAAATGTACAAATTGCTGTGGCAAACTCACATTGAATTAAAACTAATGACAATTTTCTAAAGAAAGTACAAAAGAAGAAGAGGACTTCACTAATCGTGTCATTATCCAGTTATATAGTTGGTAAGAGGCGACAATCAACAATCAAAAATAAGCATAATGTGCGTTACCACAGGAAGGAAACACGCACAGATTTCATACAGATTGGAGAGTGAAGTGGTGTGGGATTAATTAAATTAGCATAAGGTAATTATGCTAATTGGCTTCAATTAGCCATCAGCGTGCACAGCTTGAGCCTCGCCATGCGTTTTATCATCAACGGCTTCATCACTCAATCTGTGATGTCATTATTAAAACCATAATTATCTGATGGACAGAGGGACAGATGGGACCCGGAGAATCTCTGAGAAGCTCTCAAAATCCCTCTTCATCTCAACAGATCCGTTTCCAGCTAAATGTCTCACAAGTGGCGAGCAACTTTCGAGTTGGGAAGTGGTGTACGTTTCAGTCGGATGCTGTTCTGGTTAATGATCCGAGGAGAAGCAACACGATGATGATGATGATGATGATGATGATGATGGTCTAATCACAAACACAGTTGTGGAGAGGCTAGGGCTACAGTTTTGTAGGTATCGAGTCTTCGATGCTAGGTGTGTTTGTAACACAAATAGGATTTGAACCACCGAGGGAACGTACTGGGAACAACTCCGAGAAGTTATGACGTCCTAAAGGTGTTGAGGTGTGACACTTCTCCTGACCTTTCCTCAGCAGAGGCTCCAAATGGGTTCTTCTCACACTTCTGGGTTTTTCCTTTTGGAACTAGCCTTAATTGGATAAAACGTTACTTCCGCTACAACACTAACCACGGCTGAGTCAAACATCATGTCACGGAAAAACTGCACAAGAGCTCAGGAGGCAAATAAACCGCAACCACAGTGAGTACAAACGGCTTGCTAGGTTTAAAGGAACGGATGATATTGCCGTGCGTGCGGTGTCTTTGATGTGTAATGTGTAATGATTCAGGCTAAACCAGTAGGTATATAAGCCTGTAAGCTACATTAGCATTACAGTTCCGATGCATCATTGTTCCTTTAATTAATTCAGTATTCAGTATGCAAATGAGGAAATGTTTTATTAATGAGCCCCAGTGTACGATCATGTGTACGATCGAGATCTGGAAACACACTTTGGGCTCGGAGAAATCCAGCATGGTCTCCCAAGCGACCTTAAAAAACGGAAACTCACTGTTCTGATACCACACACACACTCACACACACATTCACACACACACTCACACACACAAGACACTTGGGAAATAGATGAGAAAAACACAAGGTAAAATGTTCCAGTGTATTTGTGTGGATAATGAGAGAATGAGAGAGAGAGAGAGAGCGAGAGAGAGAGCGAGAGAGAGATGAGGGAAGATTAGCCCACAGGGAGCCAGCCAAAGGTTCTCTCTCTCTCTCTCTCTCTCTCTCTCTCTCTCACACACACACACACACACACACACCTCACATGGCCAGATTTCAAACAGCCAGCACTCACAGCGAGTACAAAGTGTTAACGGCATGCTAACAGGGCCAGTTAGCACAGATGCACAGGAACCTTAACACACACACACACACACACACACACACACACACACACACACACACTCCCTTATATACCGCACACTGCATATTAAATGACTTCCAGCTAACTGCTGACTACATAGGGTGTTACTATAGTGGCGTTGTAGGGCCCTGCATAGGGTACTGTATGTTTTAATTAAAATGAGAAATGAAATTGTGTTATAATTAGTTTGATTTTATTCAGAGACCGAGTGTATTAATAAAACAAAAGCGGTTCATAGCGAAAAAATAAATAAATAAATAAATTTAGAAAATGTGTTTGAATATAGAGTAAAATATTAAACATTCAAATATGGATTTTTTTTTTTTTTTGTTGAAAACATCTGATGTTCGTCGATATGTCTCTTGAAGTTAATAAGAAAAAAACACACACACTCACACACACACACACACACACACAGGGCTTGTCATGTTACAAAGAAACCACAAAGTGTAAACTTCTCTGTCCTGAAGATTTGGGAAAACTTAAAGTTATAGCTTCACCTCCGACTGTTACACAGCGCTGACACTGGAGACTCCTTCCATAAACATTACAGAAATGTCTCCTTACAGAAACCTCACCATATCAATGATTACACACATTTTTAAATCCATTTATGATTAGCAGAGCATCAGCTGTACGAGTCCCTGTGAATGCGCTGTTGCTATAGAAACGGTAAGGTATCAGAACGAGCATGTTAATATAAACCTGCGCTACTGTCAGAGCCGCTGCTGTAGAAAATTAATCAACACCTTCTGACCAATCAGAGTCCAGAACTTAACAGCGCTGTGGAGTAATGTAAATAAATGAACATTAACAGAGAAATGGGCTAGTTTGTCAATAAAAGATAAAAAAGCCCATTCCTGAAAGTGTGACCGTGTGTGTGTGTGTGTGTGTGTGTGTGTGTGTGTGTGTGCGTGTGTGTAGGGAGTGAAGGAGGGATGAACTTGTGCACGAGTGAAGATAAACGATGTAAAGCGTGCTCTTCATCCACACACATGTGTAAGTGATTTGGGAGAGACAGAGGACAGAATTAAGCGAGTGTTGTTCAGGAGTCGCTGAAACGGGATTCTTTCCACATGAAGTCAGCTCACACACACACACACACACACACACATACACACACACACACACACACACTGCACTGAGAACACACACATCGAACTCATTATAATATTCATCATTATAACTCCATTATTAACTAAACTTCATCGAGTCTGCCTTCCTGCTATTGTAAAATTATCAGTGTTAATAATAATAACGCTATAGAGTTTTATTAAGAATGCTAGAAGCGCAGAGATACGTCTTACAGTAGTAGGTATGGCATTACAGTACTATCTAGAGTATTTCACTGAGGATTAAAGTGCTATTAAAGCAGAGTAGAGTATTAGAGTATTAAAATAAGCATGAGAGTATTATAGTAGCAGAGTTTTTGGGTGTTAGAGCATTAGAGCATTATCACTGGTAGAGTAATAAAATATTAGAGTATTAGATAGAGCATTTGAGTGGTATATAGAGTATTAGATGGTGTATAAGAGTATTAGATACAGTATATAGAGTATTAGATACAGTATATAGAGTATTAGATGGTGTATAAGAGTATTAGATACAGTATATAGAGTATTAGATGGTGTATAAGAGTATTAGATACAGTATATAGAGTATTAGATACAGTATATAGAGTATTAGATACAGTATATAGAGTATTAGATGGTGTATTAGAGTATTAGATACAGTATATAGAGTATTAGATGGTGTATTAGAGTATTAGATACAGTATATAGAGTATTAGATACAGTATATAGAGTATTAGATACAGTATATAGAGTATTAGATGGTGTATAAGAGTATTAGATACAGTATATAGAGTATTAGATGGTGTATTAGAGTATTAGATACAGTATATAGAGTATTAGATACAGTATATAGAGTATTAGATGGTGTATTAGAGTATTAGATACAGTATATAGAGTATTAGATACAGTATATAGAGTATTAGATGGTGTATAAGAGTATTAGATGGTGTATAAGAGTATTAGATACAGTATATAGAGTATTAGATACAGTATATAGAGTATTAGATGGTGTATAAGAGTATTAGATGGTGTATAAGAGTATTAGATACAGTATATAGAGTATTAGATGGTGTATAAGAGTATTAGATACAGTATATAGAGTATTAGATACAGTATATAGAGTATTAGATGGTGTATTAGAGTATTAGATACAGTATATAGAGTATTAGATGGTGTATAAGAGTATTAGATGGTGTATAAGAGTATTAGATACAGTATATAGAGTATTAGATGGTGTATAAGAGTATTAGATACAGTATATAGAGTATTAGATGGTGTATAAGAGTATTAGGTACAGTATATAGAGTATTAGATGGTGTATAAGAGTATTAGATGGTGTATAAGAGTATTAGATGGTGTATAAGAGTATTAGATACAGTATATAGAGTATTAGATGGTGTATAAGAGTATTAGATGGTGTATAAGAGTATTAGATGGTGTATAAGAGTATTAGATGGTGTATAAGAGTATTAGATACAGTATATAGAGTATTAGATGGTGTATAAGAGTATTAGATACAGTATATAGAGTATTAGATGGTGTATTAGAGTATTAGATACAGTATATAGAGTATTAGATACAGTATATAGAGTATTAGATACAGTATATAGAGTATTAGATACAGTATATAGAGTATTAGATGGTGTATAAGAGTATTAGATACAGTATATAGAGTATTAGATGGTGTATAAGAGTATTAGGTACAGTATATAGAGTATTAGATGGTGTATAAGAGTATTAGATGGTGTATAAGAGTATTAGATGGTGTATAAGAGTATTAGATACAGTATATAGAGTATTAGATGGTGTATAAGAGTATTAGATACAGTATATAGAGTATTAGATACAGTATATAGAGTATTAGATACAGTATATAGAGTATTAGATGGTGTATAAGAGTATTAGATACAGTATATAGAGTATTAGATACAGTATATAGAGTATTAGATGGTGTATTAGAGTATTAGATGGTGTATAAGAGTATTAGATGGTGTATAAGAGTATTAGATACAGTATATAGAGTAATAGATGGTGTATAAGAGTATTAGATACAGTATATAGAGTATTAGATGGTGTATAAGAGTATTAGATACAGTATATAGAGTATTAGATGGTGTATAAGAGTATTAGATACAGTATATAGAGTAATAGATGGTGTATAAGAGTATTAGATACAGTATATAGAGTAATAGATGGTGTATAAGAGTATTAGATACAGTATATAGAGTATTAGATGGTGTATAAGAGTATTAGATACAGTATATAGAGTATTAGATGGTGTATAAGAGTATTAGATACAGTATATAGAGTATTAGATGGTGTATTAGAGTATTAGATACAGTATATAGAGTATTAGATGGTGTATAAGAGTATTAGATACAGTATATAGAGTATTAGATACAGTATATAGAGTATTAGATACAGTATATAGAGTATTAGATGGTGTATAAGAGTATTAGATACAGTATATAGAGTATTAGATACAGTATATAGAGTATTAGATACAGTATATAGAGTATTAGATACAGTATATAGAGTATTAGATGGTGTATTAGAGTATTAGATGGTGTATTAGAGTATTAGATACAGTATATAGAGTATTAGATACAGTATATAGAGTATTAGATGGTGTATAAGAGTATTAGATACAGTATATAGAGTATTAGATACAGTATATAGAGTATTAGATACAGTATATAGAGTATTAGATGGTGTATAAGAGTATTAGATACAGTATATAGAGTATTAGATACAGTATATAGAGTATTAGATACAGTATATAGAGTATTAGATGGTGTATTAGAGTATTAGATACAGTATATAGAGTATTAGATACAGTATATAGAGTATTAGATGGTGTATTAGAGTATTAGATACAGTATATAGAGTATTAGATGGTGTATAAGAGTATTAGATACAGTATATAGAGTATTAGATGGTGTATAAGAGTATTAGATACAGTATATAGAGTATTAGATACAGTATATAGAGTATTAGATACAGTATATAGAGTATTAGATACAGTATATAGAGTATTAGATGGTGTATTAGAGTATTAGATACAGTATATAGAGTATTAGATGGTGTATTAGAGTATTAGATACAGTATATAGAGTATTAGATACAGTATATAGAGTAATAGATGGTGTATAAGAGTATTAGATACAGTATATAGAGTATTAGATACAGTATATAGAGTATTAGATACAGTATATAGAGTATTAGATACAGTATATAGAGTATTAGATGGTGTATTAGAGTATTAGATGGTGTATTAGAGTATTAGATACAGTATATAGAGTATTAGATACAGTATATAGAGTAATAGATGGTGTATAAGAGTATTAGATACAGTATATAGAGTATTAGATGGTGTATAAGAGTATTAGATACAGTATATAGAGTATTAGATGGCGTATTATAGTTTTATGGAGTAGGGATGTCACGAGAACCGATACTTCGGTACCAAGTCAGTACCAACATTCTTAAAACGTGACGGTACTTGTTTTTCTGCAGTTCCGTGGGTACCGGTTGTAACGAAAGTGCCGTGAGTACCAAGGTTGCGATTCTTCCGAACCTGATGGGGGCAGCAAATACGCGCAAGTGTTTCAGTCGGTCCACAAGTGGTAAAGAAGAAGAACTACGCACACGGGGAAAACTACAACAGTTTTTCACGTGTGTATCTATGTTTTTCTAAAAGTTTGTCTATGGCGACAAGTTCAGCTCCTCCCCGACTCGTCGAGAGGAAAAAGGCAAGAGTCGAATATGGAAATACTTCGCATTCGAGGCGGATAAAAACGGACATATAATTGATGCTCTGAAGCCGGTGTGCAAACGATGCCATCGTACACTTCAAACACAGGGAGGAAACTCCTCGAATTTGGCGAAGCACCTGAAAGACAGGCACCCCGCTCTCTTCAAACAATTCAAGGTAGGTGAGTTTCAAGTCATATTAACATCAAACAAACTCTAAAACTTCTAATCCTTATCCTGAAAGACGGTCCTATATTATGTTTGTTTGAGGCAGCTGCACTGTAGCCGTGAAACCAGCTAACGTTACGCTCCATGTAATGTTAGTGATAGACAGTTATTTGTTAACGACACTAACGCATTGCAGTGTTATAAACTACCTCCTAATGTTCCTCCATGCATCTCCATTCAGCCCGTGTCCTGTCAGACAAATGTAGCCTCATGTCACTAGATTAAATAATTATTTTAATTTTAATCGTTTTAATAAATCTTTTTGGCCTGAGACCATGTCAGTGAATTTAAACTAATGCTTGCATTCAGTGTATAAGGTGTGTGTTTAGGAGCGCACCTTAGCACCTGTAGACTCCACTGTTTTAGTCATTGTCAGACAGTGCTTGATAACTAAAATCTCTCTCTCTCTCTCTCTCTCTCTCTCCCTCTCTCTCTCTCAGCCAGAGGAGGATGTCCACCAGGAGAGTCAGGAGCAAAGTCAGCAAACATTAACACAGCCGACCTTAAGAGCAGCTTATAAAAGGCACAGAAAATATGACAAAAACTCAAACGAAGAAAGGAAACTGGATAGGGCAGTTTCTGAATGCATATGCATGGATCAAGTTAGAATAACATGGATTCCAGCAAATGCTTCAGCAGTTCAACCCCAGATACCAGCTACCAAGCAGAAATTACTTCATGTACACAGAGATCCCCAAACTATACACCGAAACCAGAGACCTCATTTCAGAACCTCTCAAAGAAAAACCATTTTACGCCTACATATTTATTATATATCTATTTTGTAATTGCTTTTTTTATTATGTGACTGTTGACACTATTGTTTTTTATAATGCTCAAATGTTTAAATAAAGGAATTAATGTTTAAGTATTATTTATTTATTTATTTATTTTCACACACCGTGGTATCGACTTTGGTATCGAGTATCGTGTACCAGTACGCTGGTATCGGTACCGACTACTAGATTTTTGGTATCGTGACATCCCTATTATGGAGTATTAGAAGTATGTACTGGATGTCTAGTTAATGAACAGAGTTACAGATCTTACAGAGTTTACCTGAGGAACACAAACACTGGACAGAGATGCAGCCTGCAGTCTTATAAAGAAGGTTCTGTCTAACGTTCTCAAAGGGTTCTGTGGTGTGTCTCTCTGATAGAAGCATTAAAATAAATGTAGAACCCTAGCACAGAGGATTTCTCTTTCACTAAAGGCTTCAAACAGAGTTTGTGTGTGTGTGGGTGTGTGTGTGTGTTGGAACAGCCATTGAAGTGTCAGTGGTCTGTCTGGCCCTAATTTTTCAAACTGGCTACTGAACACACACACACACACACACACACACACACACACACAAACACACACACACTTTCATTATCCCCCACGATGTGGAAGATCGCTCTTCTGTGACCACTGCATTTAACCTCCTACTGCACATTCCATCCTGCTTCTACAAGCTGGGGCTTCAATCTGTCTCTCTGTCTGCCTTTCAATCTGTCTGTCTGTCTGTAGATCTGTATGTATGTCTGCCTGTCTGTCTGTGTCTGTTGTCTGTCTATTTTGTGTTTGTTTGGATTTAAGTCTTTCTGCCTGTTTTGCAATCTGTCTGTCTGACAGTTTGTCTGTCTGTCTATCTATCTATCTATCTGTCTGTCTGTCTATCTATCTATCTATCTACTTGTCTGTCTATCTATGTATGTATCTATCTATCTATCTATCTGTCCACCAGTCTGTCTTTCTCTCTGTCTTCTAATCTGCCTGTGTTTGATTCTATTTGTTTGTCTGTCTTTTGTCTCACTGTCTTTCAATCAGTCTGTCTGCTTTTTGCCCAATCTGTTTGTCTACCTTTCTGTCTCTCAGTCTGTTTGCCAATACGTCTGTCTGTCCATCTATACCCCACGCATTTCTCCTCGTATCCCTTTAACCCCCCCGTTATTTTCCTCCATCTTTCTGCTCTGAATGCTACAGCAGGCAGTGACGTGAAAAGTATCACAGACGTTTATGAAGTAAACACACAGAACGCTCGTCACACATTTACATGTGTATATTCTTAGCTTTTATCTTACTGACATTTGTGTTAACAGAAGCACCGGGGGACAGAAATTCCTTTTACAGCATGTATTCGGAGAATAAAAAGTCTGAGTCAGACACACACACACACACACAGACACACACACACACAGACACAGAGGGTCTTTTCAGCTCTTGGAGTTGCTCCAGTCTGAATGCTGAGATCATATTGTGATCATTGCTGTTCATTCCCAGAACCTCAGACCTCCAAGATAGTTAAAGATACACTTTAGAATTCATTATATTCCCGCTTTAGAAGGCCACTGGGGTCAAAGGTCAGGGTCGGGGTCATGCATTGTATGACACCCCTGTTGCAGCTGAGGAACAGCAGAATATAGCCACAAGCAGTGAGCACTGGGGTCCAAGCATTTTTTTTCTGCAAGTAGTCCCCAAATTCCAAGTGATCCAAGTTCACTATACACTGATCAGCCACAGCAGTAAAACCACCTGCATAATATTGTGTAGGTCCCCCTTGTGCTGCCAAAACAGCTATGAGCCTTCGAGGTATGGACTCCACAAGACCTCTGCAGGTGTGCTGTGGTTTCTGGCACCAAGACGTTAGCAGCAGATCCTTTAAGTCCTGTAAGTTGTGAGGTGGAGCCTCCGTGGATCGGACTTGTTTGTCCAGAACGTCCCACAGACGCTGGATCAGATTGAGATCTGGGGAATTTGGAGGCCGATTCAACACCTTGAACTCTTTGTCATGTTCCTCAAATCATTCCTGAATAGTTTTTGCAGTGTGTCAGGGAGCGTTATCCTGCTGAAAGAGGACACTGATATTAGTGAACACCGTTACCATGAAGAGGTGTACTCGGTCTGCAGCAGTGTTTAAGTAGGTGAGACGTGTCAAAGTAACATCCACATGAACGCCAGGACCCAAGATTTCCCAACAGAACATTGCCCGGAGCATCACACTGCCTCCACCAGCTCACCTTCTTCCCATCATGCATCCTGGTGCCGTCTCTTCCCCAGGTAAGCGACGCACACACACGCACCCGGCCTCCACGTGATTCATCAAACCAGACCACCTTCTTCCACTGCTCCATGGTCCAGTTCTGATGCCCATACAAGGAGATTTCGGTGGTGTACAGGTGACCCCTGGGTGACCCCAGCATGGACACTCTGACCTCTCTGCAGCTACACAGCTCCATACGCAGCACGCTGTGATGCTCTGTGTGTTCTGACTCCTTTCTATCAGAACCAGCATGAACTTTTTCCATCAGTTTGTGCTGCAGTATCTCTTCTGTGGGATCGGACCAGATGGTCTAACCTTTGCTCCCAAAGCGCATCAGTGAGCCTTGACCATGACCCTGTCACCGGTTCACCGGTGTTTGTTTTGTTTATTTTATTTGGGTCAAATCCAATAATCAAGACACAACACATGGAAATATAAACTGAACAGTAAGGCTAGAATGCATGATTACAATGGACAAGACAAAGAAACAGTAGGGTAGAAGTAGACAAACTGAGATCAGGTGCACACTTTAGGGAACGGACCAACGACCAGGAGGAGGGTGGAGACATGTCAAAATACTACCGAAAGAGGATTTTTGTTGGCAGCCATTTTGTCTAATTAATAACACAATGTATAACACATATGAGGTATAACACGATGACATACGAGTGGGGAGATATGACAATATTTCAGGACATTTCTACGACATATTTGCATGATGATATACGGCTTTCCTAACAAACTGAAAGTAAATTCTGCTTCCAGAGTTTGTAACTGTTATTTAAAAAATATGAAATATAGGAAAAGATATCCACAATATCACATAAAAGTGTATCACGACATGATTTATTGTGATATGGATATTATGTTGGGCTATTGCCCAACTCTACAAAGCCACTATCTGTATCTCTTTAGTGCTCCAAGTATCCGAATTTGTATCTGTATTTGAATTTAAACTTGATGTGGGCATGGCCTAACCCAGAAGGTTTTTTTTTTTTAACCATAATATGTCATTGGAAGTACCGCAATATTTTGGGGGGGGGGGGGGGGTATGGTCTATGAATTCCCAAATCACCATTAATATTGGACTCCTAATATTAACAGCTAAACAACCACAGCAGCAGAGCTGGGATTTAAACTGACAACCTTCCGGTCAGCAGCGCAGAAACCTGACCAGCAGCAGCTGTCACTCTCCACCAGATCTCCATTTATGTCTGATTAAAACCCAACCATCAAAGAGAAGAAAAAAAAACCAGAATAATCTTCAAAGACCTTTCCTGTCCTCTGCTCTCTCCCTCCTTCCCATTTCCCCCCAAATCTTATTAAAGAGTGACTAGGTGACGCAGCTCGGACTATAATAATAATAATAATACAGCCAATATCTGATTCGAACGTACCGACAGACGCAGGACAACCGCCGGGTTTTAAAACTAATAACATCACTCATGACCAGTCTTTGTCAGGAATCATTTCATTTTATTATAGAAATACCAGGAGAAAAGTAGTAAACAAATTCAAACAAGAATCTTTTTTTTTTCCAGACTGTGGTATGAAATTCTGTCATGTTCAAAAACATAATATTTAACAGAAGAAAAAAAAACCTCTGTTCTGGATAAAAACCATGATTTTTTGTTATTTTGTGATCTAAATCTTTCGTTTTAGATAAACCAATGCCAAATCACACAGCTGTTGTATATTACTGTATGTATACATTATTATTATTATTATTATTATTATTATTATTATTATTATTATTATTATAGGTACATGTATATTTAAACATATCCCTGCTGAAAAAAACAAAACAATAGAAACCCTTTTAAAATAGAAAGGTTTTTTAATGGTTATAATGGGAATTGTATTGGTTTTAATGGAAACTGTAATAGTCTCTGTAGGTCTCTACTGGTAATGTGTTGCCTTCTATTGGTGGCACGTTATGGCTAGTGGATACCACTAAGGACCAATAAAGGTAACGGTAATGGTTTTGAAGGTCCGTTAATAGTTTGTTATGGTTTTTGTAGTGGAACCCATTAGAATTTCTCTGATGGTTTCTATTGTTTTTGTTTTTTAGCATGGATGACAGTGAGGAATTCTTTAGTGATACTGAGCACCATGTGCTTTTGTTTACGTTGTGCCTTTGTTCCATCGGTTTCTGTCCTGTCTCCGCCCCCTGTCTCATCATTGGTTTGTTCCTCTACCGTGTTCACCTGTCCCGGGATCAGTCCGTGAGTGTGGTTATTTACACTGTATTGTTTCTCTCTCTCCTTGCCAGTTGTCATTTTGTGTTCCTTGTTTTCTATCTCTGCGTTTCCGTACTATGACTCTTGCTCGTCTTTTCATTGTCGAGTATGGATTATCCTCGTTTATCGCTGCTGCTACGGTGACGATTTCCGGATCATCGTCGTGGTTACGTGTCCTGCTTTCACAAACCGTATGTTACTCATCAAGCTTATACAAATATTCTAAAAACAATCCGCTTCATATTGGTGTAGAGTGATGCTCAAATCCTGATGGAGAAGTTCTACATCACATCTACACCACTGAGCTGTTGAAGTCTGGATTCTGATTGGTCGAAACGTGTTGATTCGTTTTCTATAACAGCAGCTCTGACAATAGTGCAGCTGCTCCACAGGAAATGATTCAATACAGTAGCATGTTTAATTTCAGTTATATCATTGTTTCCTGGTTACAAAAAGCTGAAGAATATTAATAAAAACACATCTCTCTCTCTCTCTCTGTCTCTTTCTCTCCATCCCCCTCAGTCTCTCTCTCTCTCTCTCTCTGTCTCTCTCTCTCTCTTTCTCTCTCTCTTTCTCTCCATCCCCCTCAGTCTCTCTCTCTCTCTCTTTCTCTCTGTCTCTTTCTCTCCATCCCCCTCAGTCTCTCTCTCTCTCTGTCTCTCTCTCTCTCTTTCTCTCTGTCTCTTTCTCTCCATCCCCCTCAGTCTCTCTCTCTCTCTGTCTCTCTCTCTCTCTTTCTCTCTGTCTCTTTCTCTCCATCCCCCTCAGTCTCTCTCTCTCTCTCTGTCTCTCTCTCTCTTTCTCTGTCTCTTTCTCTCCATCCCCCTCAGTCTCTGTCTCTCTCTCTCTCTCTCGTTCTCTCTCTTTCTCTCCATCCCCCTCAGTCTCCGTCTCTCACTGTGGCTTTCTTTTTCTTTCTTTACAGTTATTCCAATCTTTTTCATTCTCTTTAACAACTCAATCATCGTGCTTTTTCTCCTCACCATCATACCATGGTGACAGGCATTTCCAGAGCAAGGGCATTTACAGACACTACACACACACACACACACACACACACACACACACACACACACTGTGTGTGATCTTCCCAGAGGCTTTCTAAGTTTCGACCGAACAAAACACTGATTGTAACGGCACCTTTGGACCGTTCTGAACACTCCATTCCCACTGAAAGAAAGAGAAACAGGCAGACGAACAGAATTCACCCACACACACACTCTCTCACACACACACACACACGCACGCACACACACACACTGTTTCACTTCCCTTTTGGGCTTTAAACAAGCTTAAGCTGCTATTTGCGGAAAGAAACGGCAGCTTTCGCAATCACCACTTCCTGTGAGAACCAGCCAAACAAATACTAAAAAGCACACTAAACACAAAGCAGGAAGCCGAGCTGTCTGAAGATTCGATTAAAATTCGCATTAACTGTGTAATTGATGAACAACGCGGCCGCATCCGAAAAGCACAAAAAAAGTCTCCGTGCATGAAAAGTCTCTTTGTTCCGAGCGGTGTGAATGTGGGACGTCGATACCAAGCACTGAGCACCGCCACTAATGAATTACACCACGGCACTGCTCGGAGTTCTGGACTCTGATTGGTCAGGAGGTGTTGATTAATTCTCTAGAACAGCAGCTCTGACAGTAGTGCAGCTGCAAATCACACGTTTATATTAAATGCGCTCGTTCTAATATGTTATTGTTTCTATAGTAACGGCTCGCTCGCAGGGACGTTTATTTAACATTTACAGTAAAGCTGTACATTTAGGTTTTCAGACATTTTCAGGACAGAGGGGTTTACACTTCTTTTGGTTTCTCTGTAACCTGAAAATCTACATTTTTTCCACTTATTAATTCGAGAGAGAATAAAGAGAGGGCTGGTGATGGAACGAGTAATTAAATGTACCCATAAATGGATAAAATAAAAAGTCCAACTTGGTCTGTAATAAAAGAAAAATGTTTGGGGTTTTTTTGGCAACTTGCTGCGGTATGAGAGGAATAAAAACACGTGCTGTCCTGCGAAATTTCACAACAGCAGGGATAGCAGGGACTCTGCTTCATCGCACCGCCCCGTCGTTGATTATTTTCCCATAACAGCAGCACACACAGTGGATTATTCCTTTCTGCATATACAACATATTGCAATATTCAGCATTTTAAATGATCACTCTGTGATGGAGGAAAGGCAGCGTCTGTGCTCCAGAGATAAACTCCGTCTCATGGGAAGCAGCGTGAGGGACAATAATTTAATTCCCTGATTGAAAATGTTTTGAAATTTATTAAAAACTGCTGGACTGGACTGCTGATATAAAAAAATTATAATAAATTCAACAAATGTACAATACAACGTGATACCATCATATACTATGTTGTTGTTTTTTTTTAATGCAGTGGGTGATTATTATGAACTTAGTATTCATCACACAAAAATGATACTGTACTATTTATAGATAGATAGATAGATAATGTAATATTATAGATAGATAATGTAACATTTATAGTACATGAACAGACGCCTAACGCATAGCGAAAGGTTTTGACAGAAAACACGCCGCTGAAGCCTGAAAGGAGAAACAGACCGTTAACGATATGATTTATGGCATAACTCAGTCTCTCGACTCAAACCACCGTCAACAGGAATTTCAATTACTGAAGACTATGGACCCAAAAACAAACAAACAAACAAAAAAACCCACGGAAACAAGCAGAAAGTGAAATTACAGGCCTGAAGGCACTACATCAGCGAACACCCGCGACTGGAAACTCAAATATATCAACTCGAATCACAAGATAAATGATAACCACACAGACACCCACACACACACACACACACACACACACACACACACACAGAGTCTTATACAGCATGTGAGTAATTTAATCCTGCTCACACGGACATCCGGACTATGAATGTCGAGCCGTCTCGGCGCTAAACGCAGCACTTTAAGGAACCTTAAACACAAATACTGTTCGATACGGACGAAGATGTGAATATAAAGGACGTTTCATTCATGTGATCACGAGGAAACTGGTTCAAAGTTCAGCAAAATTATTCTGATTATCATCATAGCATTATCTAACTAACACACACACACACACTTTCCACTTCATCCGTCACGACTGAAGCAAATGTAACGGAAAAGAAGTTTATACTAGTACACAGATTCTTAATCTTAATTCCACACACACACAAACTTTTACTTGCAGCGACAGCATCGTTAATAACTGTTAATCACAATATGAGGCACAAATTTGAAAACAGTAACACACAGAACACCGTGAGGAAGCACTTTACACCCGTGGTTCTCTAACCAGGGTTCACTCAGGGGTCAGATGCGTATATCCGAGGGATTCATCATTTATTTATTTCATTTTAATGGCGTGATGATGATGATGATGATGATGATGACTTACTCTTTGTTGTAATCATTACACTAAGTATTTCACTATTATGAGCCTTAATGTTGAATGCTTTTGAAATAGAGAAAAAAAAAATTCGGGTTCCTTAATAAGAGCTCTTATCTTCGTAAACGGGTTCTTTTGGGAACCCGATCTAACGGGCGGTAGAACGAAACCTGCGTGTTGTTTTCTGGAGAGTGTTATTACAGGACGCACATTTCCTCATCTAAAGGTTAATAAAAGGTTCAAAAACAAGCACGGGTAACGTTAACACCGTGAACCGAAACGCCAACGTTACATTTAGTTATAATTATATAAAAAGTGTTGGGTATTTTATTATATATTTTTTTGTATTTATTCAAAATTTTCAATTTAATTATTATTAAACATTACAATATATATATTTTTTTTTGTAAAACCAGGTAAAAGCACTATTACGATATGAAATCTTTCAAATTGACATGTCAACACGTATAAGCTCAAATGTCTGCGATAAATAAAAAATAGTGATGCATGTGTGCGTTATGCTGATTCTCTACTGTACTGATTTCTCACCCTTTTTTTTTACCACAAACAAATAAACAAACAAACAAACATCCAAGAGGAATTCGCTCGCTTTGTACCCAGTGTTCTGGGATGGACTCAAGATCCACGAAGACCATTAAGAGGATGAAGGGACAAACAAACAAACAAACAAACAAATAAATACATAAATAATAGGTCCTCTAAAAAGTTTGAGGTCCCCTGGTTTGGTATCCAAGCTGTGTGTGAGTGTGAGTGTGTGTGTGTGTGTGTGTGTGTTTACTGGACTCACGCTGCTGTTCTCGCCTGTCCAGTGAACCATCGCCTGGTTGTGCGCGGCGTCGCCTTTCAGCACGAACGAGCTGCTCAGCAGAGACGCCACATTCGGCGACCTCGCGAGCCTCCGCGGTGCATCCGGTGCTGCTCCGGTCTCCTCCTCCGGACCCTCAGCGAGGAGGCGGTGATGCTCGTGCCTCCGGTTCAACACGCCGACACCAAAGCCGGCGCCGCTGCCGCTGCAGAGAGATCTGTGCACCGAAATAATCCACACCAGCGCGACGAACAGGTGCGCGACGTGCGCCATGACGCGCGCCCGTGTGTCTGAGTGTGTGTGTGTGTGTGTGTATATATCTCAAAAACCACGGAGTACCGATTCGCGGGGAACAACTAGACGGTGGCTCTTCCGTGAGAGAGAGAGAGAGAGAGAGAGAGAGAAGAGGAGCGGTGATGTCCGCGTGCCAGGAGGCGAAAAACCGGAGAACCGGTCTGCCATCTGCTGACAGGCACGCGCTCACATCCTCTCTTCAAGTTCACGTTAAAACAAAATCTCTGCATAAGAACACGAATTAAGATTTTTTTTTTTTCTTATGACAAACACCTATGCAAAACTTGTAGGTATTAATTAATGAATAGCAGTTAATAACATTTAATTTGAAAGACATTAAATTAATAGTTAACTTAAATTCATAGTAAATTAATAGTTGAAATAAAAATAGGCTACAATGCAAAGAAATATAAGCTTTACTATATTAGTGTAAGAATAATATAGTAAAAACTTTTTACTGATATCATTTTAAAAGCGCTTCTGTGACTCAGTTGTTGGTTAAATTGATGTCCACGCAAGTTTCCCCACATGGAAGTAATCCAGCGCTTTGCATACGTGTTCATCGCCTTGAACTTTTCCATATTTTGTCGTGTTAAAGCCTGGAAACTGGCTTGGTTGCAATTTTATGTCATAAATCTATTACAGTTCTACTACAAGCTGTGATTGAGGATTAGTTCTTGTGCCACCAGAAGTCACATAATTAGTCGAACAGAGTCGACTTGTGTGTAATGAAAGTGTCACATGATCTGAGTATAAATACACATGTTCTGTTGAAGAACATGCTTAAACAACAAACAGCTTCACGAAGACCAAGGAGCGATCAAAACAAATCCGGAAAAGTATCGATAAAAAACTAAACAAAAGCAAAACTCAAATGTTGAACATCCTGTCGAGTGGCATTAAATCATTATTAAAAATCTGGAAAGAATACGGAATGAGCACTGTTCCTACATCAGGAAGTCCACCGAAAATCAGTGACCGAGTAAAGAGTCCAAGAGTAACGAGCAACCACGGTGCTACCACCACCATGCTTCACTGTGGTGATGGAAAAATCACACGTGAAAATAAATTAACCATGTGGGAGAAAAAAAAAAACGCGTGAGACGTATAACGTGTGACGTCTCTATAAAACCACACGTTTAAATTCCAGATGTAAATCAGGACACGGTGGTGCTTTGATCATACACTGATGTAGATGGAGGATAATAACTCGTTAATTTCGCACCATGCGGTTCAGAGCTTCAGTAGCTGAGACATAATAATGAGTTTGTAAGTCAAAATAATGAGTTAGTAAATGAAAATAACTCACTAATAATTATAAATAGAGCTGCCACTGTTGGACCCTTGAGCAAGGTCCTCAACCCTCTCTGCTCCAGGGGGCGCTATATCATGGCTGACCGTGCGCTCTGACTTCCTAACATGCTGGGGTATGCGAAGAAAAGAATTTCACTGTGCATATGTATATCTGATTAATAAAGACTCATTATTATCATTATAACAAAAGACTAAGTCAAGATAACAACTTAGCACTCTTTTTCTTTTTTTTTCTTTTTTTTTTTTTTTACACGTTGTGGTTCAGGGCTTCCACAGATAATGAACCTATGTTCTCTAACTGACCACCTACAAGAGGACCAGCTGGGTGGGAATGTGTAAAACAAATACACACACAAACACGCACACACACACACACACACACACACACACACACACACACACTACCATGGCAGTTTCACTGCTGTAATGAAATTAAACCACCACCCAAATAGTTTTAATACTTGGTGTTGCTTGGGTTCAGCACAAGGACTGTTCTTCATGAGTTACTAACTATCTACACAAACATCTCCTTCCTTTAAACCACCTGAATTACAGTAACTCTCATCAAGCACACATCGCCATCTGGTGGCCATAATGATCCTTTACAGGCCAGCACCTCAGCACGGTTAGAAAATATGAAATATAAAACATTTGTGTCATTTGTGTGAAATATATTAGTTTTCTTAAACTAAAGATATCAAAGGATATCACTAGCAGAAAAGGCTACCTTACAACCTTAGCTTTATTTTTGGAATGAATCATTGGAATGAATCATTTTGAAAAAGGCCCTAGTATACCTCTGTAATGTCTCATTTTTGTCCCTTGAATGTAAACAGAACACTCAAATGTCCTCTTTCCCATCGAGAAACAGCCCCAGGATACAAACAGTTTTCAAACTGGCACATGCTGCAGAAACACAAAAGCACCGGGCTGTTGTTCAGAATCGTGCTCCGTCCTGATTCCCTTCACAGCTAAGCACAGTAACCTCCTGTCCAACATCACCAGCGCTGGCATGAATCTCTCAGAATGGCAGCCATTTCTATCAGAGGACATGGAGAGGCTCCACATCTGCTCCGTGCAGACTTTTTTCTGGAGTCCCACAAGGCTCAGGACTTGGTCCACTTTTATTGCTTTATATATACACAGTTTCTGCTTGATGTAAAATTTATTGCTAGCTATTCTACCACAGCTCATCCTTCCAACACACAAATCATTCCCTGAGAGATTCATCCCAGAAACACTTCTGTTTATACTGGTGTGTAACATGCTTCTCCCTTATTAGACATGCTATTAACTAGCACAGTCACTGCCGCTAGTCTCTCCTGTTTTACTTTAAATATAATTACAAACACAGGAAAGTGGCAAACAACTACTTAAAGCTTTATGATTGTTTCAGCTTGGACAATGGGATAACACATTTTGTTATAAATCAATATTGACCATCAAGTTTTCTTTTTTCAACAACAACAATAATATAACCACTGTGCAGTTTATTTATTTCTTAATTATTTGCCTGTTTTTTAATTTATTCATTGATTACCTCCATCCATTTTCTATACCGCTTATCCTACAGGGTCACGGGGGACCTGGAGCCTATCCTGATGCATGCGGCACAAGGCGGGGTACACCCTGGACGGGGTGCCAATCCATCACAGGGCACAATCACACACACACTGACACACCCATTCATATACTATGGACACTTTAGACACGCCAATCAGCCTACCATGCATGTCTTTGGAATGGGGGAGGAAACCGGAGTACCCGGAGGAACTCCCCCGCAGCACTGGGAGAATATGCAAACTCCGCCCACACAGGGCATCGGTGGGAATTGAACCCCCAACCCTGGGGGCGTGAGCCGAACGTGCTAACCACTAAGCCGAACATCTCTGAAAAGTTTTTGTTTTTAATTGGATTTATAAAACCTGTCATAAGATTATAAAAGAAGCACGATGACGTGATTATGTGAGCATTAGTGTCACTAAATTGTGCTTCTCCTGGGCTAGAAGATTTTAATCTAATCTCATTTACTGTGAAGTTCCTCTGTGAGCCTTATTGAATTGAGGTTTGTCAGTGGTGCATCAGCTGCGTGTTAACGTCAAACATGTTTAATGTCCTAATGATGAAGCAGTGTCTAGCTGTAGCGTGCAGTGAGTTGAAGCAGAATGCGAGTGAAGATATCACTGTGGGGGAAATCCAGTAATCATTATCAAAGTCCATGGCAGGGGTCAAAACACAGGAGAACAACATTAAATTAGAAAAATCCATAATCACAAAACTGGAAGCATGGAAAAGGGTCGATACCACAGAACACGGAACATGAAAACAGAGAACAGGTTTAGACCTTAAGCCAAAATGATAAGACTTCACGAAGACTAATCAAGGGCAGAACAGGAAACAGGTGAGTACAATCAGGATCAACACAAATCACAAGACAGGGGCGGAGACTCAAGACACAGAAATCAGAACAAAACACAGAGGACAACGTTAACAAAGAGATACATGGAAATAGAAAAAAGAAAGCAGATAAGGGGAATTAATTTATAATCAATGAATAAAACTGCAGTCACTCATCGACAATTATGTGTGTTAATGTTCGTATGATGGATTTCTGAATAAATTTGTATCTGATTTGACAAATGAGGCACAATGACAGAAAAGTGAAGAGACTGATTGACTGACCGAGTGACAAAGAAATACAGTATGAAATAAGGGTTTTTTCTTTTACATTTGCATAGTGTACCAAGCAGCACTTTGTGTGAAGACAGCGGCACTTTGAAGATCTGATGATTATTGTTATCACATCTCTGGCCCATGCTGAGGGTTGACACTCCAGTAGACAATTAATCAACATCTGATTTGATCATTCAACAGCGCTTTCATTATAGAAAATTTCATTATATTAATTTATATTAACTTAACTATAATAACCTTGAATCTGAAAGACTCTGTATTCTGTTTGGCTTCATTTATTTACTAGACATTTGAAAGCTAGGAAGCTAGTGATTGGGTAAAAATTGTCTATTTTAAGAAGTAAAAAAAAATAAGAAGTGGTGAGTCATTCCTCTAAAGATTTAGAACATGACACCTGGGAAACGCTTAACCTGCAAACTCTTAACGGAAATATGGGGTCATAATTCATCATTTTAAAAGGGTTTGTTTCTCTCTGCCAACATCTGTGCAGCTGTGCGGTAACGACAGGTTTCCTGTGAAAGCAGATTTTGTGGTGATAACAACCAAACAGATGCCTGTAAAGCTTTTTTTTTTTTTAACTCAATTTCCTTAGAATGTGCACCCTCAAAACACAGCCTGCTAAATTTTTTGCCTCATAAAACCAATGGCTAGGTGATTTCTTTTTTTACATCTACATCATCAACATCACCAATAGCAGCAGTCATGTTCTCCCTTTCGTTTTTTCTCCTTCTGGTTCCGCTGGATCTCCAGTCCAACACAAAAGGCAACAGTAACTTAAACATAAACTTTAGGCTTTTTTTAAATACCATGATTACGTATTTCTAAATGTTTTGTCTTCCAGGTGAACTGACTCGCTTCCGTTTAAGCAAGGAAACATACACGGATACCCGAAAGTACAAGTTAGAAAATTGTTTTGTAACAGACAGGTTATAAAGATCATGTACCATTCAGTTTCGTTGCTGTGATCATTTAATAAACGTAAATAGTGTAATGTGGTATTTTCTCTCATTTAGCCACGAGTTCTGCACCTCAACAAGATTTGACTGAGGGACAACACATGAGAATTTCAGGTAACCCAGAAAACATTCTTCTCTTAAACCTTTCTCTTTGATTTAATGGGGAATTTCACTTATGTTTATTTCCGTATCTACTTTGTCACAAATGTTTCCCTTAAATGTACTTAAAACGTCCTTAATTTAATCTGGAAAGTAAATAAGCAGGCCCTTTTACCCGTATGTATAAACCTAACACATTGAACACAGAATATTTGGCACCTAGTGTACATCTCTTTAAATGCACTGAGAAATGACGAATCAGTGACGTGGCAGATGTGAGAACAGGGCAGGAGTTTGCTGAGATCTCGACCTTTGGCCCAATCGGCCTAATGGTGGTAGTAGAGCACGGGGTTTTACGATTTGATTCATATCTCATGAACTATAAGTTCTACAACAATGTACATTTTAGCTATACCGACTTTTGCTAATTTGCATAATATGCAAACCTTGCTTTTGCAAATTAGCCCTAGGATTTTTAGTGTCGAGCTACGTTATTGAGTGTGTACCCCAATAATTACCAAAAAACAGGTTGACATTTATAAACAGTATGGCTGCCACAATTCTAAGGAGGTGGAGCCTAATTTACTCAAACAGCCATAAGTCTTGATTGGCTTCCTGGATTCACATAAAAATTGAACAGCATGCACAGGACAAGATTCTTAGGCTGTACCTGAGGTAAGGTTTGGGGCATGATCATATGCAACGGTGGAGCTACAGTGCATCTGGAAAGTATTCACAGCGCTTCACTTTTTCCACATGTTGTTATGTTACAGCCTTATTACAAAATGGATTAAATTCATTATTTTCCTTAAAATTCTACAAACAATACCCCATAATGACAACATGTTTGTTTGAAATCTTTGCAAATTTATTAAAAATGAAAAACAAAAAAAGCACATGTACATAAGTATTCACAGCCCTTGCTCAATACTTTGTTGAAGCACCAATTACAGCCTCAAGTCTTTTTGAGAATGATGCTACAAGCTTGGCACGCCTATTTTTGGGCAGTTTCTCCCATTCTTCTTGGCAGGACCTCTCAAGCTCCATCAGGTTGGATGGGGAGCGTCGGTGCACAGCTATTTTCAGATCTCTCCAGAGATGTTCAATCGGGTTCAAGTCTGGGCTCTGGCTGGGCCACTCAAGGACATTCACAGAGTTGTCCTGTAGCCACTCCTTCGTTATCTTGGCTGTGTGCTTAGGGTCGTTGTCCTGTTGGAAGATGAACCTTCGCCCCAGTCTGAGGTCCAGGGCGCTCTGGAGCAGGTTTTCATCAAGGATGTCTCTGTACATTGCTGCATTCATCTTTCCCCCGATCCTGACGAGTCTCCCAGTTCCTGCCGCTGAAAAACATCCCCACAGCATGATGCTGCCACCACCATGCGTCACTGTAGGGATAGTATTGGCCAGGTGATGAGTGGTGCCTGGTTTCCTCCAGACTGAGGTCTGAGAGTCCTTCAGGTGCCTTTTGGCAAACTCCAGGTGGGCTGTCATGTGCCTTTTACTGAGGAGTGGCTTCCGTCTGGCCACTCTACCATACAGGCCTGATTGGTGGAGTTCTGCAGAGATGGTTGTTCTTCTGGAAGGTTCTCCTCTCTCCACAGAGACACGCTGGAGCTCTGTCAGAGTGACCATCTGGTTTTTGGTCACTTCCCTGACTAAGGCCCTTTTCCCCCGATCACTCAGTTTGGCCGGGCGGCAGCTCTAGGAAGAGTCCTGCTGGTTCCAGACTTCTTCCATTTACGGATGATGGAGGCCACTGTGCTCATTGGGACCTTCAATGCTGCAGAAATGTTTCTGTACCCTTCCCCAGACCTGTGCCTCGATACAATCCTGTGTCGGAGGTCTACAGACAATTCCTTGGACTTCATGGCTTGGTTTGTGCTCTGACATGCATTGTTAACTGTGGGACCTTATATAGACAGGTGTGTGCCTTTCCAAATCATGTCCAATCAACTGAATTTACCACAGGTGGACTCCACAGGAGAATTTGGGTTTTTTGTTATGGTGGTTTTTTTTTTTTTTTTTTTTTTTAAAGCTTGCCAAAAATCTTAAAATTTCCATCAAAATACCCACCCCAATTACAGCTCAAAAACTTGAGACTTGCCCAAAATGTTTGAGCATAGGAAACGTTCGATGCATGTTTCTTTTTTTCTCAGTCTTTTCATGGGAAACAAATTAACAGTGGTGCAGATTTCTAATTTTCAGTATATATTTTCAATTCATGGCCATTACACACCGATCAGCCATAACATTTAAACTACTGGCAGTTGATGTGAATATCACTGATTATCTCATTACAATGGCACTATGGCTAGACAACTGGGTCAGAACAGGCAGGTCTTGTGGGGTGTTCCTGGTATGCAGTGGTTAGTACCTACCAAAAGTGGTCCAAGGAAGGACAAATGGTGAACTGGTGACAGGGTCATGGGCGCCCAAGGCTCATTGATGTGCGTGGAGAATGAAAGCTAGCCCATCTAGTCCAATCCCACAGAATAGCTACTGTAGAACAATTTGCTGAAAAAGTTAATACTGGCTATGATAGAAAGGTGTCAGAACACAGTGCATCACAGCTTGTTGTGTGTGGTGCTGCGTAGCCACAGACCGGTCATACTGACCCCTGTCTACCACCAAAAGTACTACAATGGGGACGTGAGCATCAGAACTGGACCATGGAATGGAAGAAGGTGGCCTGGTCTAATGAATCATATTTTCTTTTACATCATGTGGACAGCCGGGTGTGTGTTTGTGTGTGCATCGCTCACCTGGGGAAGAGATGGCACTAGGATGAACTATGGGAAGAAAGCATGCCAGTAGCGGCAGGGTGATGTTCTGGGAAGTGGTTTGCTGGGAAAACTTGGGTCCTGGCATTCATGTGGATGTTCCTAAACACTGATGTAGACCAAGTACACCCCTTCGTGGCAGTGGTATTCCCTAATGGCAGTGGCCTGTTTCAGCAGAATAATGTGCCCTGCCAAACTACAAGAACTGTTCAGGAACGGTTTGAGGAACATGACAAAGTGTTCAAAGTGTTGGCTTTACCGCCAAATTCCCCATATATCAATCCAATCGAGCACTTGTGGGACGTGCTGGACAAACAAGTCTGATCAATGGAGACCCCACCTCACAACTTACAGGTCTTAAAGGATCTACAATAATGTAATCAAACATCAAAAATAAACATTTATATGTTTGTTTCAATGTTTGTCTTTGTCCACTCATAACCACCAAATTCTCTGAAACTTAGCAACTTTGAAGAAGGCTTTAAACGGATCATGACATGAGAAATCAAAATTTCCTTGATCTTCTGACATATAAGAGGCCATTGTACAATTAAAACGTCCCACAAGTTTCATAGCTTAATGCATCCTCCTCAGTACAAAAAGAGCATTTATTTAACCAAGCTCCAAGCGTTTGGACGTGTTCGGAATTTGCGACGTCACACAGGAAAAATACATTTGCATATGACTTCCCCTACAGCAAGACATTGACACCTACTTTTACACCATTGGCCCCGCCCACTGGCGCTCAATCGATGAAAACAGTTCCACACATGTTACGGCAGGGGGCGTTGACAATTAATTCATAGGCAAATATGTTATCCAATCATAGCAGTGGGTGCTTACATTGAAGTTTTAAAGGTAAAGGACACAAAAAAATTATCGTTTCAGTCAGAGGATCAGAGACAGGGTGGAAAAAGACAATAAATTACTACATTAGTTTTTTTGCACAAAAAATTATAATATATAATAAACTAAATGCTATAATTATATGTCAGGGAAGAAAATAAAATAAAAATGAATAAATATGTCATGACCCCTTTAAGCTCTGCACACTTCCCCATATCCCTGACGAACTTGTTTTACTGATATAATGTCAATTCGTGTACATAGGTTTCTTTTATAAACCATATGAACCACATTAACTAGAGTGAAAACACATTATACCGTGTGTATCTTGAGAAAGTCTTCACAGTGAAATAAACATTTTAGCTGTAACAACATCTGAACTAAAGATATATTTGTTTTATTAAAGTATGTAAATGTCTGCATATTTAATTAGCCAATGCTCATTTCTATATCTCTGCACTATTTTGCCCCCTACTGGAAGAACAGGGACTAGCATTTTTAAAATCATTTTTCCTTGCATTCAGTGTAATGATGCATTGAAATAGAGCGGCTCTTTTGTTTCCAGCAGCATTGCTGACATTCATCAGTACAGCGAGACAGCAGTTTATCTCTAACTATTTCTCTGTTTATATAAAGGTATATGAGCTGTACAGTCAGGTCCATAAGTATTTGGACAGGGACACAATTTTCATTATTTTGCCTCTGTACACCAGTACAGAGTGAAGCCCTGGCAAAGAGCATCTCTATCATTTGGTGATGTCCAGACTTCAGGCATTCATTGACTGCAAAGGGTTTGCACCCAAGTGTTAAAAAATTATCTTAATATTTATTATTATGTTAGTTTGTCCAATTGCTTTTGAGCCTGTGAAAATAGAGAGCTGTAATATGTAATTCGCTAAAAAAAAAAAAAAGTTAGTAATTCCTAAACGATTAATGCAATATTTTTTTGTTAAACTCCTTGAATTAAACCTGAAAGTCTACACTTCAATCACATCTTGATTGCTTCATATCAAATCCATTGTGGTGGTGCACAGAGACATTACAAAAATCGTGTCACTGTCCAAATACTTATGGAATACTTATGTACAACCCCAATTCTGAAAAAGTTGGGACAATATAAATAAAAGAGTCATCTGAAAATTCAATTCACCCTGTACTATATTGAAAACACATTATTAACACATTATTTGATGTTTTTACTTTGTGAATTTTAATTTATTTTTGAAAATATACACTCATTTCAAACTTGATGACTGCTACACACTCCAAAAACGTTGGGACAATCGACTGTTTACCGCTGGGTAACATCACCTTTTCTTTTAATAACACTTATTAAGTGTTTGGATGCTGAGTGAAGACACCAGTTGGTTAAGTTTAGCAAGCGGAATTTTCCACCATTCGTCCATTATGTATTTCTTCAGCTGTGTAACTGTATGAGGTCTTCGTCGCCTTATTTTGCGCTTCATAATGTGCCACACATTCTCAATGGGAGACAGGTGAGAACTGCAGCAGGCCATGCTCGCACCCGCACTCTCTGCTTACGCAACCATGCGCTTGTAATCCGGGCAGAATGTGGTGTGGCGTTGTCCTGCTCTGGATGGTAGTGCATGTTGCTCCAAAATGTGTACATATCTTTCTGCATTAATGATGCCCTCACAGATGTGTGAGTTACCCATGCCATGGGCACTGACACGCCCCCATGACATGGGCACTGTCACGCCCCCATACCATGGGCACTGACACGCCCCCATACCATGACAGATGCTGGATTTTGGACCTGACACTGATAACAGCTCATATGGTCCTTTTCCTCTTTGTCCCGGAGAACACGATGGCTGTTTTGTCCAAAAACTATTTGAAATGTCGACTCGTCGGACCACAAAACACGATTCCACTGTGCTACTGTCCATCTCAGATAAGACCTAGCCCAGAGAAGTGGGCGGAGCTTCTGGTCAGTGTTGATGTAGGGCTTCTGCTTTGCATAGTAAAGCCTTAGCTTGTATCTGTGGATTCAGCGGCGAATGGTGTCGACTGTAAAGGTTTAGCAAAGTATTCCCGACCCCATGTCAGGATCTCATTACAGACTCATGACGGTTTTTAAGACAGTGACGTCTGAGGGATCGGAAATCACGCGCATTCAGAAGTGTTTTTCGGCCTTGCCCTTTACGCACCGAGATTTGACCGGATTCCCTGACTATTTTAATTATATTGTGCAGTGTAGAAGGTGAAACGTCCAAAATCCTACCGATTTGTCTTTGGGGAATGTTCTTCTCAAAGTGTTGGATTATTCACTGATGCATCTGTTGGCAGATCGGCGAGCCTCGACCCGTCCTTGCTTTTGGAGGACTCTGCCTTTTTTGAATGCTCCTTATGATTAAGGACTATGATTAGATGATTGGTTCACTCACCTGTTTCACATCACCTTCTTATTTCAACTCGTTACAACATATTATTAGTCCTAAATCGCCCTGTCCCAAGTTTTTTTGGAACATGTTGCATGCATCAATTTCAAAATAAACATTTATACTTTTTTTTGTTTGTTTAAATACAAGTCAAAGTACATTTACAAATCACTCCTCTTTGTTTTTATTAGCGTTTTCCATACTGTCCCAACTTTTTCAGAATTGGGGTTGACTATAAAATAGGTATTTTCTTACCTTTGTAGTTGCATACTGTATGTATGATGAAGTGTACAACACGGTCCTCAAGAACAGTTTGTTTTAGAAAACAGACTCTTTGTTGAATTGGTAGGCCAGATTAGGGAGTTTGTCTAAAAAAAATAATCCCATACTGAGAGTGATCTGAGCAGATCTATCCCCCCTCCCCCTAAAATACACATAAAGATGTTAATTAAATTGCTTGTTGATAAACATTGTGTCCACTGTTGATAAATTTACACAACTTTAAATTTCATTTAAGCTTTATACACATTATAGTACAAGATTATAGTTTTAAATCGAAGGATGAAGCAAGCTGAGAACTGAAAAAGCTGTCTCTGGAAGGGAAAATGAAATGGAAAGGTATTTTTAGAACTGCGAGGCGTGCTTCACTTTAGGTGATAACCACAAGGCAGGCTCACTGTTGCAGCAGTTGTGTCATCTCTGACCATTTACTTAAACAAAAAAAAAAATAAATCTACCTCAGTCTTTTCTGCTGTAGCCTTTACCCCAGTCTACCTCAGGTAAAGAAGGTAAGGAACCTTTTACACCATCATCATCATCATCATCACCATCAGCTGCAGCGATGTTCTCTTGTTCCTATTCTCTCCTGCTGGTTCTACTGATCCTTCAGTGCTACACAACGTGCAACAGTAAGTAGAAAACACGCTTTGGTCTTTTTCATGTCGCACATCACTTCCTGTGTTTCTGAACATATGTCTTTTTTTTTTTTAATCATAGATGAAGTAATGACCCGCTTCTGTTTGAGTACAGATACACATTCCCAAACAGAGAAAGGTGGAAATTTATTTCTTTATTTCTTTTTTGCTTAGAGGCTAGCATAAAATGCTGTGATGTACATAGCTAACATACACACATTCTTTATTAACACTGTAGCAGTCAGAGAATTATCCCAACGTGAATATTATGTGAATTCACCTGTTGTAGCATCATTATTATTACATGCAGGTTATACAGGTTATGTACAGGTCAGCACTGGTTAGAGCTGTGATCATTTAAAGCTCGCAACATGTTGTGTAAACGCATGTTGTCTTTCGTGTAGCTACAACTGCACCTCAACAGGAACGACACCACACAGGGACATCGCAGGAAAGTTCACGTAAGTGACAAACGTTTCTTTGGGCTTTTTAATCTTAAATCTATGGGATTGCTGAGAAGACTGTGTCGATCATGGTATTTTACTTGAATTCAGGTTACTTAAGTTTTTGTTCAGCAGTGACACAATTATTGACTTGTTTATTTTTCTAAAGAAAAATTTAAAAAATTAGATAAATACACATCCCTTGAAGTTTTAGATTGAAAATAATCTTTATTTTTTAAAAATTTTTAGTCAAATGACTGAAATCACAACTCACCTGTCATTAACGCACAGGTCCAGACCTGGAGGAATGTTGTATCGATTTCTCTTTTACACTGCCTTCGAGTAAAGCTTCAATAAGACATGAAGAAACCGGAGTGGGCTGTCGAGAGCGTGTCGTCGTGCAAGTTTTTACCCTTTTATATTTACATTTTACTGTTTAATTCTGATTTTACAGTAGCTAGAAACTTTAATCCTAGCTTACATGTATCACTTACAAATAGGAACTTTTTGACCACAGCATTAATGAATTCTCAATTATATTATACTTTATACCATAACTTAGTATACTATTATACTAAAAAAAAATTTTTAGTACACCTGGGTGACTAGGAACAGGAAATTATTCAACCATGACTTCCTGTTTCACAGGGGTATAAATATGAGGTACACACAGGCCAAATCCCCTTAGTCATTCATAACGATGGGTAAGAGTGAGGAATATAGCTGTGATGTGCGGCAAAAGGTTGTTGAGCTTCACAAAATGGGGCGTGGCTATAAGAAAATAGCACAAGCATTGAAAACGCCCATTTCCACCATCAGGGCAATAATTAAGTTGTTCCAGTCAACTGGAAATGTTATGAATCCACCTGGAATTGGACGCGTGTCTATATCGTCTCAACGCACTGTGAAGAGGACGGTTCGAGTGGATAAAAAATATATCAGAAGGATAGAAAGCTGGAGGATCACAATAAAAAAAGGATCACAGCTGGAGAATTGCAGATGTTAGTTGTGTCTTGGGGTCAGAAAGTCTCCAAAACTACAATCCGAAGTCACCGACATCACCACAAGCTGTTTGGAAGGGTTTCAAGAAAAAAGCCTCTACTCTCATCCAAAAACAAACTCGAGCGTCTTCAGTGTGCAGACACTACTGGAACTTCAAATGGGATCGGGTTCTATGGTCAGATGAAATCAAAATAGAGCTTTTTGGTAATAAACATCAGAGGTGGTTTTGGTGCACACAGAGAGGTAGCCATATGGAAAAGTACATAGGAGAAGACTGTTATCTTGGCAAAGGGAGGTAGCACAAAGTATTGACTAAAAGGGGCCAATAATTGTGGCACACCTATATTTAAAAAAAAAAAAAAAATTAGAAACCTGTGTTGTGTTTGCAATTGTTTGATATCCATGAGAGCAGGGTTTAAGAGGAATAAAACACTTGGGCACATGATGTTATTGGAAAATAACCAAGGCGATAAGAGTAACTCTGCTTCATCACTTCACTCAGTATTTTATTCATTAATTCACTTGAAATGATTAGATTATTAGTAATGATTGATTGATTAATTCAGCGTATGCGCAATTGGACTACAGACATTATTAATAATTAGGTTTTAATTTGTTACTGAGAAAAAAACTTTCTTCATTACAGGGAAAAGACCATCACCAGTCTATGTGAAGAGCACGAATGGGTGGAGAAAGTCTTCAAAGCTTATGACTGGTGTCTGATGAAAGGTAAATCCTCCTGCCATCAGTTCTGCTGGAGGATGGATACAATTTTTTTGTTTGTTGTTATGTTTATAATCTGTAATAATGAATAGAAAAGACACATGGTTATATGTATATGGTTTTATTAGTTAAAATTCCTTTTTCCCTAAACATCATTCATATTAAAATGTGAATATGTTTATATATAATAATAATAATAATAATAATAATAATAATAATAAAAAGCATTTGATGACCAAAAAAATCTAAATTTTTAAAGTAAATGTAGCTATAATCTGGACATATACAATATTTACCGTTTACTCTGGGGGATAAACTTAAATTTAAAAAAAGGAAAAAAGAAAAAGCAATATATATATATATTATATATATTAATTTAACTTGGGATTTTGTATAATTGGAAATGGTTATAAAAAGATATACTTTAGAAACATATGTCTAAAAAGCAACATGAATCATGATTTATGTTAAATAGTAATTGTGTCAGGTGATGTGGAGGTGTTTACATCTAATAATTTCCTAAAAAAAAAAAAAAACGGTCATAAATTGACTGTGTGGACACTTGGCATAAAACAGTTAATATAAGAACCGTGATACTTTAAAACACGAAATTATGTCTAAAGTGTATTGATTACTGTGTATTTTCTTTCTCCTAACTCCAGGTTACGCAGCTAAACAGGACAGCTGTGAAATTCACCCCTTGTCCGTCAGTAATTTTTTCGGTAATTCACAAAGAAAAAGATCAACCTCATAATTTTCCAAATATTTCCAACAGAGATCCATTTTCTTTTATATTCAAAACCTACAAACAGAAAACAAAGAGAAACACTGTATGGAAATGAAAATGGCACCAAATAGACCAGTCACAATTAGGATTTAATATACAGTTGTTACACTCACCATCCACTTTAATAGGAACACCTGTACGCCTGGTCATTCGTGCAGTACAATGATTACTTTTGTATTTTGACCTTGAATTACTGTTCAATCCTTAAGAAGCCTTTTATTATCTAACACACAGATGCAAAAACCGCAGACGACTGCTGTTACCTGTTCTGTCAAACTCCAGCCAAAGTCTTTACGACTCAAGAAGAAAAAACACACAACCTCTGTGAACAAATCAGCTTCAAGTAAGTTCTTCTTACCCCCTCTCCACATTCGCATGTCGACTACTGATATAACGTTGGGAAATTTAGCTTGACTGAAGACGTCTATTCTCTGCAGTGTTACCCTCCGTACCACAAGTGACTGTACAAGAAACCACAATAGTTTGGCTCGTGAGTTCATCAGAACAACTTACAACTGCCTGAGGTGGGCTTTCTGAGATGTTGTTATCAGCTGAAAAGCACAACCTAAACTTCAATCCTCTCTCCATTAATCAGAAATGAGTCTGTACTGAGACAAAGATTTTATAAATCACCTCTGATGATAAACCTTGCTTGAATGAATTTGAGATTCTGTAAACCACTTTATAGCAATATATGCTGTATACATATGCGACTTTACCATGTCTATTTCCTGAATTACAGTTCGATCATAAAACCAAACAAAAAGCAACAACTAGTGTCACAGACCATTGCAACCATGCTTGGACCCCTCGATCACTGCTTGCTGATATATTTAAGTTGTATTTTGCTTAACTGCATTTACAAACCTGCCTATTTGTTTATCAGTAACACATGACAATGTGATTATTAAGCATTAATGTCACTCATTTGTGTGTGTGTATATTTTTATATATACAGGATATAGGATTAGAACAGTGGTTCCCTACCGTTTTTGTCCTTCAACCTAAATTTGTCTCCCTGAAGATGATAAGCAGGCTGTGTCTTAATCTTTTGTGTTGAAAAAGTTTATTAAAAACATATTTACAGCTTTAATCTATGCAACCTTGCCTTGTTTGGTTTTATGGCCAAATGTTATGGTTTTCCTGTTTTGCTTCCAAATGTCTTTTTAAATAAACCCTGGCTTCGTACTTTAACTAGAAAGCTGCTTCACACATATCACACACTTGGGAAAGGGTCTGGCTTTGTCGTGATCTGTGCACATAAATATTCATCCCTGTACTTACAGAACTTTTCCCACTTTGGAGCTTTTGTTGACTAGCTTGTGCAGGTTCTTCCTCTTGTGACTTTTGTTTTACTGATGTGTCCATCCGATGGATTGGCACCCTGTCCAGGGTGTACCCCGCCTTGTGCCCAATGCTCCCTGGGATAGGCTCCAGGTTTCCCCGTGACCTTGAAAAGGATAAGTGGTATAGAAGATGGATGGATGATGTGTCCATCCGTTTTAAGGAGTTGTAAAGATTATGCTTTTAGCTATGGAGAACATATTTTTTCTAGCAAACACTGTAATTTACATTTTACTCTCACATGCTAAGCTGGTTTTCATACTGGGCCCGTCGCTGCAGTCCGGACCCAAGTGCGACTGTTCCCGGTGTCCACCCACAGCGTCGGTCTGGTTCCAGACTCTACCGATTGATTCTATCGAACCCCAGTGCATTTGCATTCATCGCATGTCATCACAAATGTGCACGGAGAACACAACGTGACTCGCCATATTTTTTGTTTAATTATTTTGGTGCTATCACAGTATGTCCAGCGGTGGACCTCTTCTGTGTCCCACAACATTCCCCTGCCACTTATGGTACACGTCTTGTGGAAAGCCACCTTAGAAATACTATCGAATTACTTGATCCAGTCCTCCTCTATCACGTTTTACATCTGAGGCTACGATAAAATGCTATAGTTTTAAGGTTTCTTTTCTTACTTGTAAAAATATATATTATTAAAATGTAACATTGATGATTTTTAATAACGGTCTAACAAACCTTATGTAAGACCACCCTGACCTGTTGGGGGTTTGCGAACCCCTGCTTATTAGGAAACCTTGGATTAGAAGATACAGTAACAGCAGTAAAGTGAATTTCATTTACTCATCTGTTATCTCGCGCAGAAGTGCCAAGAGGATGGGTGCACAAGGAATCGGGAATCTTTGTGACGAAACGTCGTGAACCCATTAGGTGTGTATTTTAGTAAGGGAATCGGAGAGATATTGTTCCAAACGCAGCTTAAACGTAAAGTATAAAGCATCTGATAAATTAAATCTTCTACACACTGAAGACGAGATCGTGCTCCACAACCTCTTCCTTGAAAGTATACTTAATTAAAAAGCTTCTGAAAGAAACCGAGAAACATTTTCTAAAAACATCATCTTGGTTTCATGTACTCACGTCTTTTTTTTTTTTTAATAAATCGTCTCCTTTGAGAAAACGGCTGCATCTGACAGATATAAATTAACAGCATGACTAAACAGACCAGGTTCTTCCCACTGATCTAGAATGAGGTGACTAGAATTTCTCAGGAAAGCACAGTGCATAAACATAAACAGAAAGCTAATTAACAGGTACGCTGTAATATAATGCTCAGGAACCACGGATTCACTGGAGCAGGTGTGAAACTGATGATATGTTCAGTGAGCATGTTCTATCATTTAATCTGACAGCAGGTGGTTAGAGCAGTGTGTGGTGGAGACAAAAGACAGGACAAAAGGCATTTAAATATCTGAATATACAAAGTCACGGACGTACATTACTACAGCTGATTTCACAATCATTTTCTTGGACCCCCCTTTCCCCCCCCCCATTGCTTAACAGCATCGTCACAAACGCGTTCACGCTGACGTGCCTTTTCGTCACATGCCATGTTTTTAGACATGCAACTTTTTTCTCAGATGTACATTTACAATCCTAAAACAAAAACACTATGAATGTTACACGGATGAACAAAAAATCGGGTTTGCTTCACTCTCACCATCTTCCACCTCCAACATTATTATATAAACTGTGATGACATTCATAGAGGAATTCAAATCAGTCCACTATCGTCCGTCGAGTTCAGGCAAACCGCATCGAACCGGAAAGCAGAACCAGACTAAACCTGGGCTGTACCGGTTGAAGGTTTTCACGGAGCTTTGACCACGCCCACGAGTGCAGGTCGCAAGGTGCGGCCATGCAGCTTGTAGCCCACTTTGGTAACCGTGGCGACGGTGCCAGGTTCCTGGCCCTCGAAGGGTATTTGGAACAGCGCTTCGTGCTCGTACGGGTCGAACTTCAGCCCGACCGGATTCAGTTTCACCAGGCCGTGTTTGGTGAAAACTTTCTGGATCTGCACCTGCGTCATCACCAGCCCGTCGTACAGGTTCTTCAGGTGAGGATTCTGCGAGGTCACTTCTGCCTTCGGGACGCTTTCCGTCGCCTTCTCCAAGACGTCCGCCACCTCAAGCAGGTCTTTACAGAAACCCTGGATTCCTTGGAACCGTCAAAGAGAAAAAGAAAGCAAAGAGAAAAAGAGAATTAGCCAGAGATGTTGATGTTTATTCAATATTTAGCAGTCCGTCCAGGATCGCATAAATTATTCGGAAGAGCTTCCAATTTTACAAAATGACCGCAGATTCTGGCCGAGACGCGTCATGTGACGTCATCACAACGCGCACTCAGCCAAAACCGTCTTCGATTCATGTGCGTCAAACATGAGTACAGCTAAAAAGGTCTCATTTACCAACAAACATCACTGTGAAAGACGTGCAAAATTATTTTGCCAATTCAAACACAAAAACCGCACAAGTCACATTGCAAATTTTTTTAAAAACCTGCAGAGAAATCAAGTATTTTTGGCTACAACAATCACAAAATAAAAATAATATATAAATAAAACAGCGAAATCCTGTACGGACTGATTGAGGACAGGAGTCAAGGTTTATTTCACATTTATGAATAAAATCAGCATTCATTCTGGTTCGTTCTTTATTGAGAAAATAAATAAAATTAGTATTAGGTGGAATTGGGATTTATACCATTATTAGGACAGCTAGCAAATTAGCCCAAGGTTTATTCTACAGTCTCCGATGTTAGCACGACATTTATTCCTGGTCGGAAAGATTCAAACAAAGGTTTATTCCTCACTTAGGACAGGAATACAAATCATCTTTATTCTGCATTTGAATGACTGAAAGGTCAGTGAGAGATTTATTCCGCATTGAGGGCAGGAGTAAATTTAGGGCGTTTTCACACCTGGCTCGTTTGGAGCGTTTGTTTCGGAACGTGGTGCGTTTTGTCCCTTGGATCGGTTTAGACATACTCGGATCGGCACCAAAACAATCGGCCTGAGACCACCTGAGCATGCTGAGAAATCGACCCAACCTGTATATAACGCCGCATGATGGAAACTTTCACACAAATACCCATAAACAAAATATTTATGGGGATTTTATGTTACCATAGGGGAAACGCTATATGGATTAAATACGTTGACAAGCGATAGATATACTCATAACCATGAACGTCTCTGATAGATCTCTGGTGACGAATTTTGTGGATGAGCAGGTCAAAACAAAAACAAAAGCATGCTTATTCATTTTAAAATGACATGCAATGTTTCTTCTCTGAAAAGGGTGAATTGCAACGTCGATTCCTGCTCAAACTGATCAATTATAATAACTACAGCTAGAAAGAACGCCACAATAAGATCACGGAGCTGCTATATCCATCTTGAGCCGGCCCGGAATATAAAACAGGCGCACTCTGACCAACGAGAGGACAGTTTACAGTTTGAAATGCTGTCTTGTGAAAGCGAACTGAGCCGAGGATAAAATGCGACACTAAAAGTTTCCGCCTACTGGCATGTTTCTGGGAGGTAGGAGGAAACCGGAGAACATGGAGGAAACCCACACGGGGGAGAACATGTGAAACTCCACAGAGACAGTAACCGGAGCTCAGGATAAAACCCAGGAACCCTGTGATTGTTCTTCTTACCATAAAGTTTAGCGTCATCTACCAGCTTCTGACTCCTCTGTCTAAGGTTCTCAGTGTCTGCCAGCGCTCGCTTGTATTTATCCTGAAAGCACACACAGACACACACACACAATTTATTTGGCAGTGTTATAAGTCTATTCCCTCCCCTCCCCCCCTCTTTCGGCATCGCTAATAAATATAACTAACTGCTAGTATCTATATATTATCTAAACGCTAGCTAAGTATTTTAAGTTCACGTAACACCGCAGCGCCCCGAGTTCTGGATTGTGATTGGTCAGAAAGTGTTGATTCATTTTCCATAACAGCAGGTCGGGCAGTAATGAACGCGCTGGTTCTACTATGTTTCTATAGCAACAGCTCATTCATAGGGACGTGAACGACAGACGCTCCACTAATAATAAACAGAAATTTTTTTTAATAAACAGAAATTTTTTTTAATAAACAATATGTGTGTAATCATTGATTATGGTGACGTTTTCAGTGAAGACAAACGTGCTTATTTAACATTTCACGCAAGGAGTCTCCGGTGTCGGAGGTAAAGCTGTAATGGAGTTTACGCTTCTTTGTGGTTTCTCAGTAACATGACAAGCTCCTCCGAACTTCACCCCGATCCAGATCTGTATCTAGGATATGAACACCCACCTGTTACCAAGCGGCGAAAGCTAGTTACCCAAGCGGCTTAATTTCTGACTGAGCTCTAACTCTGCTTTCAAAAATATCAAGCTGTCATCTTCCCTGTGCAAAACTTGGCCTATTTTATTGCTGTGCAGATAATTATATTCTTCTGTGCTTTTGTAACGTCTTCATGGTTCTTCACCAATTATATCGATGTAGCTGACCTCGGGCCAACGCGTCATATCATCTACCCAGTCATTAAACTTTGATGGGTGAGGTACTGTCAAAAGACGGTGATCGCGACACTAAAGTATTGGCACTATGGAGCCATTTTGGAAACATCCAGACTGGAAACGTAAGACAGGCTCAGGTGTGAGCCAGGTGAGACTTCGGCGTTCAGGAAGAAAGTGGATATGAGGAATAGAACACTTGATGGCATGCTGTTTTAGGAAAATAATCAACTTCTGGGTGATTAAAGTAAATCTGCTTCATCACACCAAACCATTCACTACAACATTTTGCTGTAACACACACACGGCAGGTTTTTCTCCCCATTCTTACTTTGAGAGAATGCCACATAATAAACCATGATAAAAGACAATACAATGCAATTATGGTGATATGAATATTTCTTCATACCGTTAGATCCTTCAGCTGTTCCTCTAGCTGGACTTTCTCCTCGACTAACGTTTTATCAGTGGCGTTCTGCTCTGCTTTCTGAGCTGCACTTTCTTCTTCTGGTCCGCCTGAACTCTTCTGCTGTGCCGCCGTGCACAGGAGCCGCGGCGTCCTCCTGAACAAGCAAACAAAACACACATATATATCGATTAATGCTGAACTTTGATTGCACAGGGCGTCCAGAAGGCCAGCAACCAATGGAAGTAGACCTGTATGTGCTTCGTTTTATGTTTACTACATACGCTGTACATGTTCACTCTTACACCTTACACATTTTCTCAGCCACTCGGTCGTGTTTTCGACTTTGACCGATACCCTGCAGATGTGAATAATGACACCATGGAGGTCTCTGAATGCCCTCAGAGCGCTCGCTGTGGAAGAGGTAGCCTTTGTAGGGACTAGGCCACAACCACGATCACTTCAGAACAGACCACGCCATCATTCAGACCTTCTTACAACTAATTTAATACAACCAGCCTGCTCCTTATGATCAGCTCCACATATTTATAATAATAATAATAATAATAATAATAATAATAATAACAACAACAACAATAATAATAAATATATAGTTTTCACTATCATACTTTCATTAGAAACGATTATTATTATTAATAATAAAAATAATAATATTCTGCATTGACAATTTTTTTTAACAAATTTAAACTTTTTATATAATAAAATTTGAAAATTAACATTTTCTACACAATAAGGATATTTTCCTATCATTAAAACTTAATATTGTTATGAAGGGACACTTAAAAAGTATTTGAAAATATAAAATGCACACAACTGTCTGGCTAAATAAGGCTAAATCCTAAATGGCTGTCCATCTGCTATATAGGGCACTATGTAGGGCGCAGAACCCAATTACATAACACTAAGTGAAGCACACTTGTATAGGGAAGAAGAGGTGCATTTGGGATACGACCCTAACTTAGCTAACGGCTCCGACTTCTGAATGACTGAAATGAACACAGAAACAAGACGTGAAGTCTCCGTTTAAGTGTAAAATCATTTTAAGACTCAGTTTAAGTTTAGTTATATTAATATGAAAGATAAAACGCACCTGGAAAGCGAAGGGGTTGTTAAAATGTTCCTCACTGCACGCACACACAGACCCGCCATGTTTAACTGGAGCTCTCACGCGCTGGTTTGCACATACAGAGGACAACTAAACCTTAGGGATGAAGCGAAATGTGGGCGGGACGCACCAGCCAACCAATAGGCATCGTTCGTGGTCGTGACGTATAGTGACGTGTGCTTTATATCATCCAATCAACCCCCATCTTGAACGCGTCTACTTCCTGTAGTTTGGTTGCAACGCATTCGAGCAAGGGCGAGTTTTCTGACGGCTGAAAACTGAAGGTTATTCTCCACAGCACGCTTATTAGTCACAATCCACACATTCCCCTACTTAGTAGTGCACTACAAAGGGTGCAGAAATGTATTAGTTTACACCTTAAATAGTACACTAATGTAGGAAGTAAAGCATGGATTAGGATTCAACCAGTGATTTAACCAGACAGGGGCTTTACATCATTTTTACATCATTCAAGAAGCTAATGCTAACTCATTTTTAAAAATAAATACATTTATATATATATATATATATATCTTTCGTTTAATCTTTTTATTTATTAAAACAATTTTTTTTTAAAAAACAAACTGGTTAACCTGAAAATTAATAAAATATATATATATATATATTTTTTTTCAAATCCCAAATACACACATACAGCCATAAATCAGTCATAACATTAAAACCACTGACAGGTGAAGGCAATACAGTGGCACCTGTCAAGGAGTAGGATTTAGTTATTAGGCAGCAAGTGAACAGTCAGTTCTCGAAGTTGACATGTTGGAAGCAGGAAAAATGGGCAAGCGTAAGGATCTGAGCGACTTTAATGGGGGCCAAATTGAGATGGCTAGACGACTGGGTCAGTGTGTCTCCAAAACAGCAGGTCTTGTATGCAGGGGTTAGTACCTACCAAAATTGGTCCAAGGAAGGACAACCGGCGAACCGCCCAAGACTCAGTGATGCTTGTGCAGACTGAAGGTGAGCCTGCCTGGTCAGATCCCACAGAAGAGCTACTGTATTGAACTGGACCATGGAGCAATAGAGGAAGGCGGTCTGGTCTGATGAATCATGTTTTTCGTTTACATCATGTGGAGGCCGGGTGCGTGTGTGTCGCTTACCTGGGGAAGAGATAGTACCAGAATACATTATGGGAAGAAGGTGAGCTGGTGGAGGCAGTGTGATGCTCTGGGCGATGTTCTGCTGGGAAACCTAGGGTCCTGGCGTTCATGTGGATGTTACTTTGACACGTACCACCGACCTAAACACTGCTGCAGACCGAGTACACACCTTCATGGTAACGGTGTTCACTAATGTCAGCGGCCTCCTTCAGCAGGATAATGTGCCGTGCCACACTGCAAAAATTGTTGAGGAACGGTTTGAAGAACATGACAAAGAGTTCAAGGTGTTGACTCGGACTCCAAATTCCCCAGATCTAAAACCGATCAAGCTTCTGTGGGATGTCCAGGACAAACAAGTCCGATCCATGGAGGCTCCACCTCACAATTTATAGGACTTGAAGGACCTGCTTCTAACATCTTAGTGCCAGATTCCACACCACACCTTCAGAGGTCTTGTGGAGTCCATGCCTCGATGGCTCAGAGCTGTTTTGGTGGCACAAGGAAAAGGGGACCTTCGCAATATTAGGCAGGTGGTTTTAACGTTATAGCTGATTGGTGTATATACATACATACGTAAAGCATAAGCTCCAGGTATAATTCACACTAACGTGGAAACCTAACTGAATGTGAACACAAATAAAGACCATTTGCTTATAGTATGAACATTTTAATACAAAATAGTTCACAACTTCTGTTACCTGTCCAACATAACCCACACTATTACAAACAAAATAACGCTGTACCAAAGGGCGATTTTACAACTTAACAACGGCATGCCAGAATAACGGTGCTACAGAAAAAGAAAATATTCATTCCGGGTTTTTTCTTTCCATTTTTAATACAAAAATTATAAAAATGCTTCAGAAATAAAATACTTTACACTTCACAGATCAGTTTTTCTCATTTTTCAGCCCCATTTTCTACATATTATTTTACAAAACAAAATATTTACATTTTCTAAAATAGGGTACACTGATTGAGCTCTAAAATATGAATATTTAATTTAAGGAGAGGTAAAAATAAAGAATAAAAAACCCAGGACCAAAAGAAAAAAGAGAAGAAAAAAAAAAAAACTCCTAAATTCAGTGTTGCTCAAGTCAAGAAATCTGATTGGGCTTGCTTTGGATGAACCTTTAAAAAAAATAGTTATTTATTCTTTAATAATTATAAGAAGCAAATAGAGGAAATGTGACAGAAAAAGAGATAAGGATAAGCTGATATTAGATTATTTGGAGTCTTTGTGTTTAGCTTTGTGTATCGCTACGTGAAAATGTTTGGGGAATAAATAAAAAAAAAAAAGAGGTCAAGGGGCGATTGAAAAGAAAGCTTAGAAAAACAGAGAGAAAGAGAAAGACACTCGTGCACTTCTTCTCTCGTTCGTATTCAGCCCTCGATTCGTTCTTCACACAGAGTCATTTACATTTAAATGGGACAGGGAACCCGCCTCGGGTCTGAAGAGCCACACAAAAGCTCTCAAGCAGAGAGGTAAGAATTAAAAAGTGACAGAAACATGAAAGAAAAAGAAGTGTCTCGCCGATGAGCAGAAACAAGGAACATCTCAGTGCTGTAACAAAATGCTTCAAAGCTACGTAGAACATAAAACAAAACAAACCACTCCACGTGTTCTCATATCTAAATGTGTTGATGATCATTTCCGTCATGCGTATCGTGATATTCGACACGTTTACGAGAATACTGTTATCATGACATCCTCATGTTCCGATCGAGAGGAATGATCCCTAATTAAGTGCCATTTCTAGGCCACGTTAGGACAGGTGTCTTCTGAAAGTCCTGATCTTGGACAGAATAGTGTGCAGAATTAAACGTGTCGGTCATTTTGTAAACAGAATACGCCAATAATATTGCAAAGCATTTATCACAATAAATGACGTGTTGGCCAATCACTTCACTGTAGCTGAGCTAAAAATGATCATTAGTGTCTCTACCCAATTAAAAAGCATTCACCACTTTAAATAAACACTCTTGCTCCAACTACATTCGTTCTGTTATTTCCAGAACCCACAAAAGAACCATCCTAGTAGTGGATTGTAGAACCGGGCTAAGGGTTGTAAAGAAAAGAAAAAATCCACAGTGAAAATCTTGGTAACAGTGAAGGAAAAAAAACAAACCTCTAGAATGACACCAGGGCGACTGTAATCACTCTGCGGATTCTAGAACCACAGTGAAGTTTCTAGAACTGCATTTGGGAAAGACTATCACCCTGAGATCACTCATCTGCTGTGGTTCTAGAATACTCAGAGAAACTATTACCACACTGGAGAGACTTTCATCACTCTGAGGATTCAAGAATCAATGTTAAAGAAGTGAACTAAGGGAGAATGTAAACCATAGCACCGGCCTTGTTAGAGTCTAGGCATTGGCCAATCATTTATCACGGTTTGCAATATTTCGTTATAGAGAAAAATAAGTTACACTTGACAGTTTGACTCTCGTCCGGTGAACAGGACTATGGACCTGTCCTCCTAGAGAACGAGACATTCAGTGCCGCTTTGTTGCCTGTCACAAATAAGGAGCCTCAGAAGACAACAGTCTACATTTAGTCTTTTGAACAGGACCAAGGTCCAAAATCGTTGCCCATCCAGTGCATCCAAACAAAAATTATTCTAAGGAATCTAAATGAAACTGTTGGCTCTAGACTCCACACTGAAAATTCTAGAACTATGCATTAAAGAACTAGCCTTTCTACATTATAAGTTCTAGAACAACAACAAAGATACTAGAACCATCATCACTAAGTATTCTGTGAAGATTCTGAAATTATGCTGGAAATAGCACCATCACTCAGATGATTCTGGAACCGCAGAGAACACTCTAAAGCCGTGACAGGGAGACGATCATATTGCTGAGCATTCTCGAATCACGGCAAAGATCGTAGAACCATGATGGGGAGACTGCTGAGGATTCAAGAACCACAGAAAATATTCTAGAACCATGGCCAGGAGACTATCCTTCTGATGATTGAAAACCATCAGAAAACTCTCGGATTTCTCAAAAACCAAAGTGGAGATTCTAGCGCCATCATCACTCTGAGGATTCTAGAACCGCAATGCAGATTATGGAAATACACTGGAACTGGGCTTCTTCTTCTTCTTGCTACTTTTGTAACTCTGAAGATTCTGGAACGACTGAAGATTGTAAAGCCATGGCAAGGAGACTGTTATCACTCTCGGCGTTCTCACACTACAACAAAGATTCTAGAACCATCCTCACTCTGAGAGAACTCAAGAAGCCCAAACAATTCTGGAGCCATACGAATGATTCTGCAACCACGTGAAAGAGTTGACAACAACACGAGTTTCCAGAACTGATCATTCTAGAGCCAGACTAAGGATTGAAGAAGGATTCTAGAGTCCAAAGGGCTCTAAAAAGTCTTTAATGCCAAACTAAAAGCCAAAGGTAAGAACGCTCTCGTCGCGTCGTCAAACACGTCATCAAGAGGAACACAGTTTTATGAGAACGTCTCGTTGAGGTTATGGCTATTCTCAGAAAAGCTCATATTTTCAGAGAACGTTTTTAGATGCAGTATTAATAGAACACACAATAACACACACACACACACACACACACACACACACCCACCACCACCACCACCACCACCACCCAAAAAAAATCTTATTAGCAAAAATATACATATGTATATACAGATTTATTCCTTTGAAACCTTATCAAAATTGTAGTCAAGGTTTTTCCTTTTGCCACATTTACATTCCTATGAACAGAACCGGGATTGAGATTCGCAGTCCCGTGTTCTTAGAAAACACTAGAAAAGAAGCGCGGAACGTTACGCGGCATCTCGCGATATCCAGCCACTCTCTGTGAGGAAGTTCAGGATGCGTCTTTTCAGCATTTTGTCCAGGTAGCCTGGTAAGCGGCTCTTGGCGGGGACGCCTTGCCGTTTCTGCAAATGATCTTTAATTATGATCGTTTTCACCGTCAAATACCGAGTCGGACTCAAGTTCAGCGAGTTGCACAGCACTTTCTCGCGATCAGAAAGTAGCTCGAAGCCCGGTAAGTGCTCGATGGCTGAGAATTCACCATCTTTTCCTTCCTCTTTGATGGTGCCGGCTCCGCCCCCGGCATTGGCTCCACTTCCTGAGTTAGCTCCGCCTCCGATTCCAATCCCAGCTCCACCACCACTTCCGCTGCCCCTCTTGGAGCTCTTGTTTTCTTTCCGTTTCTCGCGCTTGTGCCGCGCTGCCTCGTATTCGGCTGACTCGTCGAGACGCGTGATGCCGTTGCGTCGGTAACGCTGGAGTTCACGGACTTTGGCACGTAGCACTCGCTCCTTGTGCATGTTGTCAAAGAAGTCCTCGAATTCTCGGAACGCCATAAACTGACAGAGCGCACGCAATTTTGTCCGCTGCTCACGCTCCTCCTTCGTGATTTTGCGCTTCCCGGAACCCGATGATGTCGAACCCACAATGGGCGGGGCCAAAGCGGTACCAGCGCCTCCGCTCCCTTTGTCTTTCTTTTCGCGACCAAGAAAGGCATTTACGAGGTTGTAGTCACGGGCGACATCTTTCCGGCGCTGTCGCTCGCGCAGCTTTCGTACGTACATATCGACGTGCGCGCGCTTCATCTCAAGTTCCACGTCCTCGTCGTCGTAGTTTACAGACAAGCCGCTGACAAGCAACTCCGCCTCCTGTTCGTATTCCATCTCATAGTCGTCGCGAAGCGGCATGTAGCCGAGCTGCTGCTGTTCAGCCGGCGTGAGCTCCAGCGGCGGTGGGGGTGCAGTGAGGCTCGGGGAGAGAGGTGCCCCGCCCGGGCATGTGTGGTCCGTCACACGGTTCGGGATCAGCTCGGGGATACACGCCTTCCCCAGGTTACCATGGATGTACATAGTCACGTAGTGCTCCATCACCTCCTGAGGTGTGCGAGAGGCACCCACATGGGCTGCCATGTCCTCCTAAAACACATACATACACGTTATTAATGTTATGGTAGTGATGTGAATGTATATAACTGTTAATACCTAATGTTTTATATGCTGTTATACCATTAATAGCATTATACTTCGCTCATTTTTCACACTAATTTCTCATTTTTAAGTCAGTCCGTACAGGATTTCGCAGAGATTTTTTTGCGATTGTTGCAGCCAAAAACGCTCGATTTTGCCGCGTCTTTTTTCAAAGGTTTTTGCCTTTTCGCCGAAAACTACTTGAATTTGGCAATATCGCAATCGCACAAAGTTGTTCTGCGCAGTCTTTTCGAAAAGACCTTTCCAGCTTTCAAACCTCAGTTTAAAATATGCGACATGCTTCATCCTTTTTCTCAAAACTAATACCCAGGAATACGTGAAGCTCCGACACGCCGGATTACTCAACATGACTGGACGCCGCCCTACGAGTTTCAGTACTTGCTTGCATAAGATTGAGAAATAGACATTAAAAGGTACAGTTAAAATGCACAAAGATGTCAAAAATAAGCACAGAGTTTCCTCGTAAATAGACAGACAGACAGATGGGTGGTAGAAAGGAGCGATATCACAATAAATTGATAAATATCTTGGGCCAACGTCACTGTTACTCACTTTCACACATGGTGGCTGGATATTAAATAATCTTTCAAATAATTTAGATATATTTGAAGAGTATTAAAAATGTACCTGAAGACATTTTTCATATCTGTTAATAGTTTTGTTGGACAGACAGACAGACAGACAACAACAACAACAACAACAATAACAATAACAATAACAACATGTGAAGTGAGATAGATTAAAAGTTCTGATTGATTTACCCAGTTGCCGAACCCATACTGTTCGATGGCATCGAGCAGCGATTGCTCTTCCCTGCTGGTCCAACCTCCCTCAGCCTCGGGACCCCAGAGAGTGAAACGGCCGCCGTCCACTTGCTGATAACCGTGCCATCTCCGGTGATTACCGATTTCCGCCCCGGCGGAGAAACACTCGGGACACAGCTCGATGTCTGGGCAGTCGGTGCAGCGCAGACGCAGGTTCGTAACGTCCGTCAGGCAGTTCACGCAGTACTTCTTGCCCAGATCCGCCATCTTGGCGCTGGCTTGTTGCTCTCTCCCTCTCTCTCTCTCTCGCCTCTCTGTGTGCGCGCTTTCGGAAGCCGCGCGGACGTTTGTTGTAGGCGCATGCGCACTGCGGCTAGGTCTGACACTCGCCTCGCTAGTGTCTCATGAATATTCATATACGTAACGAGCGAACGCTCTGATTGGCTGTATCCATGGCGACCGGTTAAAAACACACGCCGACACACACACATACACACGAATGGGTTTGTAATACGCGTAAACGCAACTTGTATTAATTTAACCTCAGGTAAGCGAATAATTTACTATTAGTAGCAAACACATTTTCTTGTTTATTTATTTATTTTTTTTGTGTGTGTCTAGACTGCATGCTATCTATCTATTTATTTATCTATCTGTCTACCTGCCTAGTATTATTTAAATAAGAGGTGCGTTACATCAAATGAAATGACAACAGTAATAATTTACTTTATTTATACACTGAGCTTAATAAAAGAAAAAGAAAAAAAAACATACACATAAATGCAGACCAGGTTGTCAATAATAAAAACTATTTAACAAGAACCTACTGTTATGTAAGGAATGAACCACTGGGTGGTGCTGTTATAGAAACTTAATGGTGTGGACAAGTGGGGTTACTTTTACCTACTCGTACTTTGTGTTATTCATCTTATACAACAGCAGTTTGGAAATGCTTGCCATATTTATTTATTAAAGAATGCCATATACCATTAATACTCCATGAAACAAGTTAGGTCCTGTTTTCAGTTACGTTAGAGCAGCTACAGTTGAGGTTACAAGTTTACGTACGCCTTGCACAATCTGCAACACGTTTGGTGTTTTCTTTTTTTAAATGAGGGATTAAAAGTCAAATTTAAATAAAATTGCATGTTGTTGTTTATTTAGTTCTGCCGTGAGTACGCTATTTCACATAACAGATGTTTACATATAGTCCAAAATACACAATAATACCTGAATTTCCACAAATGAACCAGTTTAAAAGTTTACACACGCTTGATTCGTAATACCGTGTGTCGTTACCTGGATGATCCACGACTGTGTTTACGTTTTGTGAGAGTTGATCATGAGTCCCTTGTTTGTCCTGAGCAGTTAAACTGCCCGCTGTTCTTCAGAAAAATCCTCCAGGTCCTGCACATTCTTTGCTTTTCCAGCATATCCTACATATTTGACCCCTTTTCCAACAGCGGCTATATGATGTTGAGATCCATCTTTTCACACTGAGGACAACTGAGGGACTCATACACGACTATTACACAAGGTGCAAACATTCACTGATGCTCAAGAAGGCAACACGATACATTAAGAGCCAGGACGGTGTAAATTTTTGAACAGGATGATCGGTGTGAATTATTATTTTGTTTAAAGATCTTTTTTTTTCACTTAGTACTGCCTTTCAGAAGCTACATAAGATATTTACCTGTTTCCCAGAAGACAAAATAATAACAATTTTACACGGATCATCCTCACCAGTAGTTTCCTCACGAGCCTCCCTTTTTTTCTTCTCTGTCCTGAAGACTTTCCATGTTTTTACCTCTGACTGTTACAAACCACTGATTCTGGAGACTCTTTCCATAAATGTCTTCTCACTATAAATATATTAGAGAGTAAAGACGAGTCCTTCTGATTCCGATAAAGGTCATAATGGCTTACTTAATTCAACTCGCAGATTATCCTGTGAAAATGGAGGAGCAGTCACTTGAAGAAACGGGTCCTGATCTGAAGTCTGAAGATCCGAACGTGGAAGAGGCAGCAGACGTCCTTGACGGTGACGAACCGACTAAACCTGGAGATGAAAGCTGTGCAGTAGTAGGAGAAGAAGTAGAAGTAGAAGAGACAGAGCAAACAGCAAATGAAGAGGATGACGTTAACATGCAGAATGCACCGGAAATCCCTGACGAAGAGCTTGAAGCTTCAGCGATAGGTGATCTACAAGTTAGTGATGATATTGAGGAGGGTAATACTGCAGATGTAGAGATTTTTCAAAACATGAATGAAGAAGAAGAGCCGGAAAGCCAAGTGGACGAAGATCACAGACAGTGCACAGGTGCGTGACAGTTTTATCGCTTTTTATATAAGTTAATCTAGCCTAGTGTCCGCGTTATTTTACACTTACCTATGGCTGTGTACCTTAATAAATGACATTCTCTCTTCAGTCTTATGGAACAAAAAATATGTTAGTAACAATCAGAACCAATGAAGGTGCAGGATTCGGGTACATATGAGTTAGAAATATGTGGGGAAAAAAACTATGACGCTGATGTTAAATGCAAAATCTGCAAAATGCTTTCGTCGTTATCTTTGCACAAATTAAACCCAAAGCTGTTCTCACGTTATTTTTAACAAAATCATCCGATAAAACCTTGACAAAGATATTGTGTTATTTTATTTTCATATGAAACAGGGGTATTTAGGAATCCTTCCAGGTGAAAGACATCTGCAGTCTGTTGTGCTTGCTTCAGTGTTACATTAACAGATTGTAAGCAATAAATGTTGTATAGTGTGAGCAGTATTATTGTTCTGGGAATTTTTCACATGGTGTCCATGAGGCCTATCTGAAAGAGTAACATTCATTCGTCTATGAGTGTACCAAATCAGCTGAGTAACCCTTAAATGGATTATGTATCCTGGGAGATACAAACGTTCGTCAGGCTCTGGGGAGGATAACAAAAATTGGGTGATTATTTCACAGAAAAGGTTATATTCATTATGATTATAATGAACTTTCCTTTACTTTCACACTATCTGATGTTACCCAGATGAGGACGGGTTCCCTTCTGAGTCTGGTTCCTCTCAAGGTTTCTTCCTCATATCATCTCAGGGAGTTTTTCCTCACCACCGTCACCACCGGCTCGCTCAATAGGGATAAATTCACACGCTTAAAATCTCTATCCTGTGTTTATATGTTTCTGTAAAGCTGCTTTGAGACAATGTCCATTGTTAAAAGTGCTGTACAAATAAAATTGAGTTGAATTGAAAAGGTGAGTACAATATGACTTAATTGAGTTCAAAAGAAAACATACTGAATTCACCTTTTCTGTAATTCAGTTTCAGATTTAGGCCTTTCAGGTGCTTTCACACTGTTAAATAATGCATATTTTTATGGGCGTAGACACGACTCAAAATAACGTCCACTTCGACCTCTGAGAAAGTTTTTCTTGTTGTTTGCAAATCACACCAGCTCTCTGAGCTTTCATTTCCTTTTGTTGGGTTTTCTGGTCGTCACCAAATACAAATTTGTAATTTACAAAATTGTAATTTTTGTAAATATTATGTTTTGAAAATAAATGAGCAAAATTGTGTTAATTGAACCTGAATGTGTTCAAACACAGTAATGAATTCATTCATTTTCTTAAGTGTTTTAAGGTTCTTTATTAAATAATCATATTGAACAGTGCTTAATGCTAGTTATCAGATGTTTCTATACCCAATATACCATGTAAAGATTTACATTTTGATTAAATTCTCTTGTTATAAGCAGTGTGCTTAGAGAACATGTGCTTTTCATTTAGAAACAAGAAAACTGGCACAGCGTTGGAGCTGGCCGTTAAGTTGTGACTGGTTTGTGCGTTGGTCTTTTATGATAAGCAATAAAAAAGGTTATATGATGTGAAATGGAAGAGTCTATAATTGAGCGAGGCTTTTTCAATACTGCTAACCGGTTCCTAGTGATCCGTGAGGCCTGGTAAATTTGTATTCTTCGAGTAGATCTGAAATATATTTTGGTCCTAAGCAATTACGTGCTTTATAGACTTTGAAATCAATTCCGTACCTAACCGGCAGCCAATGTAGGGATTATAACACTGAGGTAAAATGCTGAGTTTTCTTTTCTTTGTGAATTGTTTAAAAGCTAGTCTTCTTGTGGAGACCAATAAGCAAACCACTGTATGGACTAAGTTCTTTAGGTCCTGTATAGAGATTAAATTTTTCAAATCTAGATATATTAAGTATTTAATCAACTAGATATACTGAGTATTTTATCAAGTTTCACACCTCATGCTGTGCTTGATTAAAGAGGAAATTGCATCATGTCACAGTGCAACTAAAGGCTGTTCAGTGAATGCTACTTGAGCTGACAATAATGAACCACTTCTTAACCAGTCCATAACTTTGATCCACACCGGACATTGGGTAACACACAAACACAAATCTCCAGCACAGTACAAAAGTGAGAATCAATCACCAAAAGTCTTTTTTTTTTCTTCCTCAATTTAGCTGATCTTCAACACAACCTTAAAGTGGACTCTGAGGACGAGCAGGAGCTTCTTCAAGAACTCCAAACAGAACATGAAAAGCTGAGTCAGCTCAATTACCAGCTCCAAAAAAAACTAGCCGAATACTTCTGGCTTAAATCGGGCGGTGAACTGCAGTCAGTGCAAGAGAAGAATTTCCCAAACCAAGAGTGCTGCCAGAAGTACCCAGACATCATAGAGGCTATTAAGAGGCAAAGGCAGGACAAGAAGCAAAAGCATCCCCAACGTCAACTTGTTGATGATCTGCTTCGGCAGAACAATGAGAAGCTGGAGGAAATCGAGTGCGAGTGGAGCATGCTAGCATCAGCCAAGCGCGAGGTGATCATTACAGAGCTGGAACAGGCGAGGGGCAAGACTGAGGCCCAAGCTGTGGCTGAGAATCTGATGACAGCTGCACAGAAATGCCAGGATGAATTTGTCTCTGTCAGTCATGAAAACTTCAAGCTGAATCTAAAGATGCCCAAGTTCCATGTGAGGGAAGATGTTCCAGATGGAGAGATGAACCTCATTAACTTAAAGCAGCTATATATTGAGAACCAGACTTACAATGAAAAGATCCAGGAGTGCAAAGAGGATCTGCTTAAGCTCAAGAAGACATTTCCCCACACTGGACAGGTATGATCTGTCTTGGATTTGTTTATCATTTATTCATTTTATTCATTGTTTAGAAGGTTATTAGTCAAAATAATATTGGAGGAACCCTTCAGCAAACATGCAAGATTATCTAGTTAACACATCACTTTCAAAATTCTTTAATTGCTTCTCAAAGCTTGTTTTGTCACAGTGTTCAAAAATTTGTTTTCCTGCTGAAAACCAGTGCATGGATGTGCATACTCTGTGTGATGCCAATCCAATTGCAAACTTCAAGATTCTGAAGCTTCTGGTTGGAAAATGTACAGCAAAATACACTATATGGCCAAAAGTATGTGGACACCTGACCATCACACTAATATGTGCCCGTTCCAAAACTATGGGTATTAACATAGCGTTAGGTCCCCTTTGCTGCTAAAATAGCCTCCACTCTTCTGGGAAGGCTTTCCACTAGATTTTGGGGCGTGGCTGTGGGGATTTGTGTTCATTCAGCTACAAGAGCATTAGTGAGGTTGAGGTCAGGCGCTGATGTTGGTTGAGGAGGTTCCAGTTCATCCCAAAGGTGTTCAGGTGGGTTGAGGTCAGGGTTCTATGCAGGACACTCAAGTTCTTCCACCTTCTTCCAACCTTAAGACACCATGTCTTCCTGGAGCTCGCTTTGTGTACAGGGGGACTATCATGCTGGAACAGGTTTGGGCCTGTTAGTTCTAGTGAAGGGAAATTGTAAAGTTACAGCATACAAAGACATTCTATACAATTGTGTAAATCTCACTTTGTGGCAATAGTTTGGGGAAGAACCAAATATGGGTGTGATGTTCAGGGGTCTGTAAACTTTTGGCCATATAGTGTATCAGATGCTCTATGGCAAGATCGCATCTGTTACATATAGCTAGAAGCTGATTTTCAGTACATATAGCAGGATCTTATGTGAATTAGCTACTTATCCTAATTTGACTGTAATGTTGTGTGTGTGTGTGTGTGTGTGTGTGTGTGTGTGTGTGTCCGTCCGTCTGTGCCCTCTCAGATTCTGATGCATGTCAAAGAGAAGTTGAGGTTCATTCAGGTGGAGAACCAGGCGAAACGAGTGTGTTTTGACGAGCTGGATGCCTTGGTGCTGCATGAGCAGGAAGCTCTGACGCAGACAATGCAGGCACGGGACAGCCTGCGCTGTGACAACCTGTGTAAGCGGCAGGACTGTGGCCTGATGGGAAAACCGACACTGCTCCGGGACCTTGAGGACACAGAGGATGAGCGTGAGGCACTCGAGAGACAAGTGGAGATGCTAAAGAGAAGCAGAAGAGACACAGACAAGACCACACAGATACATACATGACTACAAGTATACATGCAGAAATACAATAACATTTTTTTTTTTTTTTAGAACAGATTTATGTTTCCAAATATGTGTTATATTAAGATAAAGCAGTAGAATTTTGTAGAGAAAAAAAAAAATATCACTGCAATTTGTTTAAATTTCATCCACACTGTAATGTTACTATGTTTTTACCTTCTGTGTCATTTGACTGAAGAGGGAAATTTGAAGAATTATTGAAATAAAACAGCTCTTAATGATGACCTCTTTTGGACCTGGATAGATTTTTAGCAATATGTATTATTAAAATTCTGGTTAATAATTACTAATTATGAAGGGGTTCGAATTCGGAGTTCGATGGAGTAGGACGCGAATTTGGAGGCTCCTGCTGATTTCGATTAAAATTGTAATTAGCGCTTTTTTGGTTCATATAATATATTTTGACTTATTCTACTTCTTTTCCTCGTTTGCACTTTTAACTTTGTGGCTCGTTAAAATGTCTGGAAAGAACACGAAAACCCGTGGTAGTATTCAGACACAACTGAGGGCTAGGGTGCGCGCCGCGAGCGAGTCCCCTTCTCCCTCTGACTCCGCGTCGCCGAGCGGTGACCCTGACTTCACCGCACTCAAGCTTGAGTTGCTGGCTTCACTGAGGAAGGAGATTGCCGATATTTTTATAAAAAGGAGTTCCAGGAGATTCTCAGGGATGCACTGTCTACTATCCAGCTTGACCTGCAGGCCGTGAAAACACAGCAGGCTGGTGATAAAGTTTCTACCGAGGCTACCATATCAACACTGAAAGGTACCGTTGGGGAAATGGAGCACGCGCTCTCCGGTTGCACCGATGACATAGTTCATATGAAGACTACTATCGAGTCTCTCACTGCGACCGTGACTCAATTAGAGAATAAATGTGAGGATTTGGAGTCGAGGTCACGGCGTAATAACGTTAGGATAGTGGGAGTTCCAGAGGGCCCTGACACCTGTACAACTGCTGCTGTAGCGGCCTTGTTAAAGGAGGCGTTTGGTCTGGAGAAGGAGCCGGTTTTGGACCGGTCCCACCGGACCCTTCAGCCGAAGCCCAAGCCTGGTGAACAACCACGAGTTATTGTGTGCAGATTCCACTATAGGTTCGGCGTCAACTTCGTGGTATTGAGGGCGCTCGCTATGGAATACTTCACCCAGCTCGGCTTCGCATTACATATAACGGTGTTCAGAAGGACTTTACTTCAGCAGAGGAAGCAGGAGACTATGTTAAACTCTTGATATCGGGGTGAACTGCATCACCTATATAGTGGAGTATTTCTTTACTTTTCTTTTATTAATTTTTTTGCACTCGGCCTTCCAGCTGTACAGAATTCGGATTCTTATTGAAGATATTGTCGATGTATTACTTCGTCTAGATTTTGTGGACTTACTCCTCTTAAATCTCCTTCTGTATTAATGTGCTTCTCTGTTTTGATGCTCTGACCGGGTTAAAGTTTCTGTTTATTTAATTTTTATTAGTGCTATTTCCTCATCTTTACGTGCTACACTGTTATATTATTTGTTACAAGTCTTTATAAGGTAAGGACATTATAATTGTTAATGTGCGCAGACTATTTATCAGATTTGAAGTCAGTAGGGGACTTTAATCTTACTGGAATTTTTTTTTGTTTAGGTAATTTTGTTTGTTAGTTCAGGTTCAGCTTACTCTTTGAGTTGTTTTCACATTGTGGACAACTCTTGGTGGGAAACACTGCTATCTCCCTTGTTTTATGGAGACTTTGGGTGTGTGGTTGGGGGGGGAGGTCCCACTTCGGCTCTAATTGGCTATTTGTATTTCTATGGTTTACTTTATTTAAATGGTTAGTAGTAATATGGAATGGGCACACCTTTAAGATTTATTAGTTGGAACGTCAGAGGTATGGGTAATCCTGTCAAGAGATCTAAGGTTTTTACACATTTGAAACGTTTAAAATCCAATATAGTATTTTTACAGGAGACGCACCTACGTATTAAAGATCATCAAAGGTTACACTGCCCTTGGGTGAGTCAAGTCTTCCACTCGAACTTTAATTCAAAAGCAAGAGGGGTCGCTATTTTAATTGACAAAAGGTTACAGTTTTCGTCCACTAACGTTATCGCTGATGCGAACGGTAGATATATTATAGTTGCTGGTACTCTGATGCAAAGACGGGTGTTGTTGGTAAATGTATACGCTCCAAACTTTGATGATGTGGAATTTGCTAATAGATTGTTGAGCAATCTCCCTTTCATAAATACTCACCTGTTGATTTTCGGTGGAGATTTAAACTGTGTAATTGACCCAAACTTAGATCGGTCTAATCCCCGTACTCTGAATCAATCTGCAATGTCTAAAACATTTTCCGATTTTATGTGTCAGAATTGTCTCGTTGATCCCTGGAGATCCTGTAACTCTTCTCTTAAAAAGTTTTCTTTCTTTTCCCAGGTGCATCATTCCTATTTGAGGATTGATTTTTTTTTTTTATACACAGCACTCTTGATTCTTGTGTAGTTTCTTCTGACTATCTGGGTATTGTAATTTCTGACCATGCGCCTCTACAATTAGATATTCATCTTTCTATTTATAAACGTAGCCGACCGCCTTAGAGATTTAACTCTCTTCTTTTAGCAGACAGTGAATTCTGAGTTCATTTCTACTTCTATTGATGACTTTCTTTTCTTCAATCAGAATGACTCCACCTCTTATTCATTGTTATGGGAGACACTTAAATCCTATATCAGAGGGCAGATTATTTCTTATTCTGCTCGCTGTAATAAAAAACGCACTGCTAGGCTTAATGAACTTACATCTGCGATCAGTAACCTCGATCAAAGATGTGCATTGAACCCCTCTCCAGAACTTCTTAAAATAGTCTCGACTTACAGGCAGAATTTAATCTTATTTCGACTAAAGAGGCGGAACGCTTGTTGTTACATACTCGTGGTTCATATTATGAACATGGCGACAAGCCGAGTTGTTTACTGGCCCATCAGCTACGGCGACAGGCTACTTCCCGTCTCATACCTAGTATAAAAAACACTTCTAATATTGTCACTACAGATCCCATGGAAATTAATGCTACTTTTAAATCGTTTTACTCTTCGCTTTATAAGTCCGAATTTCCAACAGACAATACTAAGGTGAATGCATTTCTTTGAAACCTTTGTAACCCTGTTATTGATTCGAATACTGCTATGCAACTGGACTCCCCACTCTCTCTTGAAGAAATTTTAATTTCTTCAAGAGAAGAAAGGCACGTACTTAACCCTCTTACCCTGTATGGCCGAAAAACCGGCTTGCCCGTCTTTGATCTATTCCCGTGAGGACGATATACCGGCTTGGTCGTCTATGCCAAATACCCGTAAGGCCGATGTAGCGGTTTTACAGTGTAAACGTTATCCCCGTAAGGCCGGTGTACCGGCATTACTCTGCTATGATTCCTTACTTATTTAATTATCATTTTTTTAACCCGGAAGGTTGATGACCTCATGACGTCACGACATGATTACGTTGTTACGCCGGCATTACGATGAAGATCCAAGCGTGAATATTGGTGTAATAGTAGAAGTTAACTAAAAATGCCAAAGCGAAAAGCTAATCGTGTTCCAGCTAAAGTTACACCTACAGTGAACACAGGTACATCTAAAACAGTAAAAAAAAAAAAAAGAAAGAAAACATACACAGTTACACAGGCGAGAGCGAGGATTCTAGATAGTGACAGCAGTGAAAGTTCAGGCCATGTTGAAACCGAAACCGAAACTGATAGTGACGCAAACTCTCCTGATTCAGACCCTGATCCGTCTTCATCTTCAGCATCAACCAGTGCGACTGACACTGCAGGGGTCTGGAGTCATAACGGGACCATTTCTGTGCATTCGTGAAAACGCTACCTGCTGGTCTGATTATCACCAGAAACTTGACTTTTGGCGCTAAAATGCATTTATTTGTTTATTTATTTATTTATTATTTACTTGAATTTATTCAAAGGCATTGACCACGCTGATGCTCGTATGGTACTTCTAAATGAGTATAAGGATTTTAGCGAGCATTTTTCGTCATTTCTCTAGTTAAGAATTGTGCTCTAAGTGGAGTAAAAAGACTGAACTGCTTCATTTTCAAAGTAATATTACACAAATACATTATTATAAGTTGTTTCAAGGCCTAAAAATGTTCAAATTAAAATGTTGATTTTGGGGCCAATTTTGGCCTGGGAACTCAGGGTTGGCGTGCTGTTTCTATGGGGAATATAGGGTTGTGGGACATAATACTGTGGGAACTAAGGGGTAAGAGGGTTAAACTTTTGTTTACCAGAGTAGAGTACCTCAGCGTGGCATTGGTGGTATAGTGGTGAGCATAACTGCCTTCCAAGCAGTTGACCCGATTCGATTCCCGGCCAATGCAAACGCTGTCACTCGAAGGTTCAAGTGACACTTTACGGTGGTTGACACAAAAGGAGTTAATCTTCTACCTGAAAATGAGTTGGTCAACAGAGTGTCCCATAGGCTTCTCTGCAGGCCTCTTAGAACTCTTTCTGCTTCCCACTTGTATTCTTAGGGGTTCTTTGCTGTTTGGAAGCACATCATTATCCATCAGGGCAGGTTTGACCTGTGAACAGGGGCAGAAATGTAAGAAAATGGGGTCTGTCCATGTCTGTCTTTTGTTAGCGACAAGCTAGCATGCAAACTGCGATGAGACCTTTACATTTTCCGCAATCAGCTATCTACATAGTCAATGTTTTATATTTCACAAGCAAATATGTCTATATGCTGATTGGTCTTAAGCAGGGTTGTCCGATCTTCAGGTTTTCCTTCCAATCTAGCAGGATCCACACCTGATTCCAATTGTTTGCTCTGCTGATCTTGGCTTTCAGTAGACTAAAGTGTGGCTTCTGCTTGGTTAGAATGAAAACGTGCAACCACACTGGCCCCTTCCGGATAAGACTGGACAACCCTGCTCTAAAGCAAATAACCACTAAGGTAAGTGCCACTTTGTGAGTTCTGAATCTGTCATGCTGACTTGACGTCACTCGATGAACAGGGAAGGAACTGGTAGATGAGAAGACTTCCCACTGTTGACGAATGGCAATTTCAAGTTGAGGGTGCGTTTTCTTTGTATTTTCCTGCTTGGAGGTGGGGAATTACAAGTTTCAACCTCGAGTCAAAGGCATCATTACTCTCGAGGAAAGAGCCAGGCTTCCACATTCAGTGGAAAAGCAGAGACTCCCTGTTATTTTGCAAGCAGCTGTTATCTGCCTTGCTACAAAAGCAGAATGGAAGGGAAACCGCTCCCAGCCTTTTTCGAGCGTAGACCTTTTGCTGATAGGTGAACTTGGTGACCAGTACTTTACAGAAAATTTTCCAGTCACGTTCAGAGTCTTATTGAGCAACGAAAGAGCCAGGCTTCCACTTTCTGTGGAAAAGCAGAGACTCCCTTTCATTTTGTAAGCAAATGTTATCTGCTTTGCTACAAAGGCAGGATATCTGCTCTGTTCAAGGTCTCGCTTTCTGGCTGTTCCTATAGGACCTGATCCTGCAGTGATGACAACTGGGCAATTAGTAAAGCAAAGTTCAAAACATCCAGAGTGTTTCTGCCTGGTCTCGAACCAGGGACCTTTTGCGTGTGAGGCAAACGTGATAACCGCTACACTACAGAAACCATGCAAAGGTTGCTCCTTGGCTGTTGCCCATGGTCTGCTGACGAGAAAGGCACGTACTTAACCCTCTTACCCTGTATGGCCGAAAAACCGGCTTGCCCGTCTTTGATCTATTCCCGTGAGGACGATATACCGGCTTGGTCGTCTATGCCAAATACCCGTAAGGCCGATGTAGCGGTTTTACAGTGTAAACGTTATCCCCGTAAGGCCGGTGTACCGGCATTACTCTGCTATGATTCCTTACTTATTTAATTATCATTTTTTTAACCCGGAAGGTTGATGACCTCATGACGTCACGACATGATTACGTTGTTACGCCGGCATTACGATGAAGATCCAAGCGTGAATATTGGTGTAATAGTAGAAGTTAACTAAAAATGCCAAAGCGAAAAGCTAATCGTGTTCCAGCTAAAGTTACACCTACAGTGAACACAGGTACATCTAAAACAGTAAAAAAAAGAAAAAAGAAAGAAAACATACACAGTTACACAGGCGAGAGCGAGGATTCTAGATAGTGACAGCAGTGAAAGTTCAGGCCATGTTGAAACCGAAACCGAAACTGATAGTGACGCAAACTCTCCTGATTCAGACCCTGAGCCGTCTTCATCTTCAGCATCAACCAGTGCGACTGACACTGCAGGGGTCTGGAGTCATAACGGGACCATTTCTGTGCATTCGTGAAAACGCTACCTGCTGGTCTGATTATCACCAGAAACTTGACTTTTGGCGCTAAAATGCATTTATTTGTTTATTTATTTATTTATTATTTACTTGAATTTATTCAAAGGCATTGACCACGCTGATGCTCGTATGGTACTTCTAAATGAGTATAAGGATTTTAGCGAGCATTTTTCGTCATTTCTCTAGTTAAGAATTGTGCTCTAAGTGGAGTAAAAAGACTGAACTGCTTCATTTTCAAAGTAATATTACACAAATACATTATTATAAGTTGTTTCAAGGCCTAAAAATGTTCAAATTAAAATGTTGATTTTGGGGCCAATTTTGGCCTGGGAACTCAGGGTTGGCGTGCTGTTTCTATGGGGAATATAGGGTTGTGGGACATAATACTGTGGGAACTAAGGGGTAAGAGGGTTAAACTTTTGTTTACCAGAGTAGAGTACCTCAGCGTGGCATTGGTGGTATAGTGGTGAGCATAGCTGCCTTCCAAGCAGTTGACCCGGGTTCGATTCCCGGCCAATGCAAACGCTGTCACTCGAAGGTTCAAGTGACACTTTACGGTGGTTTGACACAAAAGGAGTTAATCTTCTACCTGAAAATGAGTTGGTCAACAGAGTGTCCCATAGGCTTCTCTGCAGGCCTCTTAGAACTCTTTCTGCTTCCCACTTGTATTCTTAGGGGTTCTTTGCTGTTTGGAAGCACATCATTATCCATCAGGGCACGTTTGACCTGTGAACAGGGGCAGAAATGTAAGAAAATGGGGTCTGTCCATGTCTGTCTTTTGTTAGCGACAAGCTAGCATGCAAACTGCGATGAGACCTTTACATTTTCCGCAATCAGCTATCTACATAGTCAATGTTTTATATTTCACAAGCAAATATGTCTATATGCTGATTGGTCTTAAGCAGGGTTGTCCGATCTTCAGGTTTTCCTTCCAATCTAGCAGGATCCACACCTGATTCCAATTGTTTGCTCTGCTGATCTTGGCTTTCAGTAGACTAAAGTGTGGCTTCTGCTTGGTTAGAATGAAAACGTGCAACCACACTGGCCCCTTCCGGATAAGACTGGACAACCCTGCTCTAAAGCAAATAACCACTAAGGTAAGTGCCACTTTGTGAGTTCTGAATCTGTCATGCTGACTTGACGTCACTCGATGAACAGGGAAGGAACTGGTAGATGAGAAGACTTCCCACTGTTGACGAATGGCAATTTCAAGTTGAGGGTGCGTTTTCTTTGTATTTTCCTGCTTGGAGGTGGGGAATTACAAGTTTCAACCTCGAGTCAAAGGCATCATTACTCTCGAGGAAAGAGCCAGGCTTCCACATTCAGTGGAAAAGCAGAGACTCCCTGTTATTTTGCAAGCAGCTGTTATCTGCCTTGCTACAAAAGCAGAATGGAAGGGAAACCGCTCCCAGCCTTTTTCGAGCGTAGACCTCTTGCTGATAGGTGAACTTGGTGACCAGTACTTTACAGAAAATTTTCCAGTCACGTTCAGAGTCTTATTGAGCAACGAAAGAGCCAGGCTTCCACTTTCTGTGGAAAAGCAGAGACTCCCTTTCATTTTGTAAGCAAATGTTATCTGCTTTGCTACAAAGGCAGGATATCTGCTCTGTTCAAGGTCTCGCTTTCTGGCTGTTCCTATAGGACCTGATCCTGCAGTGATGACAACTGGGCAATTAGTAAAGCAAAGTTCAAAACGTCCAGCGTGTTTCTGCCTGGTCTCGAACCAGGGACCTTTTGCGTGTGAGGCAAACGTGATAACCACTACACTACAGAAACCATGCAAAGGTTGCTCCTTGGCTGTTGCTCATGGTCTGCTGACGATAAAGGCACGTACTTAACCCTCTTACCCTGTATGGCCGAAAAACCGGCTTGCCCGTCTTTGATCTATTCCCGTGAGGACGATATACCGGCTTGGTCGTCTATGCCAAATACCCGTAAGGCCGATGTAGCGGTTTTACAGTGTAAACGTTATCCCCGTAAGGCCGGTGTACCGGCATTACTCTGCTATGATTCCTTACTTATTTAATTATCATTTTTTTAACCCGGAAGGTTGATGACCTCATGACGTCACGACATGATTACGTTGTTACGCCGGCATTACGATGAAGATCCAAGCGTGAATATTGGTGTAATAGTAGAAGTTAACTAAAAATGCCAAAGCGAAAAGCTAATCGTGTTCCAGCTAAAGTTACACCTACAGTGAACACAGGTACATCTAAAACAGTAAAAAAAAAAAAAAGAAAGAAAACATACACAGTTACACAGGCGAGAGCGAGGATTCTAGATAGTGACAGCAGTGAAAGTTCAGGCCATGTTGAAACCGAAACCGAAACTGATAGTGACGCAAACTCTCCTGATTCAGACCCTGATCCGTCTTCATCTTCAGCATCAACCAGTGCGACTGACACTGCAGGGGTCTGGAGTCATAACGGGACCATTTCTGTGCATTCGTGAAAACGCTACCTGCTGGTCTGATTATCACCAGAAACTTGACTTTTGGCGCTAAAATGCATTTATTTGTTTATTTATTTATTTATTATTTACTTGAATTTATTCAAAGGCATTGACCACGCTGATGCTCGTATGGTACTTCTAAATGAGTATAAGGATTTTAGCGAGCATTTTTCGTCATTTCTCTAGTTAAGAATTGTGCTCTAAGTGGAGTAAAAAGACTGAACTGCTTCATTTTCAAAGTAATATTACACAAATACATTATTATAAGTTGTTTCAAGGCTTAAAACTGTTCAAATTAAAATGTTGATTTTGGGGCCAATTTTGGCCTGGGAACTCAGGGTTGGCGTGCTGTTTCTATGGGGAATATAGGGTTGTGGGACATAATACTGTGGGAACTAAGGGGTAAGAGAGTTAAACTTTTGTTTACCAGAGTAGAGTACCTCAGTGTGGCATTGGTGGTATAGTGGTGAGCATAGCTGCCTTCCAAGCAGTTGACCCGGGTTCGATTCCCGGCCAATGCAAACGCTGTCACTCGAAGGTTCAAGTGACACTTTACGGTGGTTGACACAAAAGGAGTTAATCTTCTACCTGAAAATGAGTTGGTCAACAGAGTGTCCCTTAGGCTTCTCTGCAGGCCTCTTAGAACTCTTTCTGCTTCCCACTTGTATTCTTAGGGGTTCTTTGCTGTTTGGAAGCACATCATTATCCATCAGGGCAGGTTTGACCTGTGAACAGGGGCAGAAATGTAAGAAAATGGGGTCTGTCCATGTCTGTCTTTTGTTAGCGACAAGCTAGCATGCAAACTGCGATGAGACCTTTACATTTTCCGCAATCAGCTATCTACATAGTCAATGTTTTATATTTCACAAGCAAATATGTCTATATGCTGATTGGTCTTAAGCAGGGTTGTCCGATCTTCAGGTTTTCCTTCCAATCTAGCAGGATCCACACCTGATTCCAATTGTTTGCTCTGCTGATCTTGGCTTTCAGTAGACTAAAGTGTGGCTTCTGCTTGGTTTAGAATGAAATGTGCAACCACACTGGCCCCTTCCGGATAAGACTGGGACAACCCTGCTCTAAAGCAAATAACCACTAAGGTAAGTGCCACTTTGTGAGTTCTGAATCGTTCATGCTGACTTGACGTCACTCGATGAACAGGGAAGGAACTGGTAGATGAGAAGACTTCCCACTGTTGACGAATGGCAATTTCAAGTTGAGGGTGCGTTTTCTTTGTATTTTTCCTGCTTGGAGGTGGGGAATTACAAGTTTCAACCTCGAGTCAAAGGCATCATTACTCTCGAGGAAAGAGCCAGGCTTCCACATTCAGTGGAAAAGCAGAGACTCCCTGTTATTTTGCAAGCAGCTGTTATCTGCCTTGCTACAAAAGCAGAATGGAAGGGAAACCGCTCCCAGCCTTTTTCGAGCGTAGACCTCTTGCTGATAGGTGAACTTGGTGACCAGTACTTTTACAGAAAATTTTCCAGTCACGTTCAGAGTCTTATTGAGCAACGAAAGAGCCAGGCTTCCACTTTCTGTGGAAAAGCAGAGACTCCCTTTCATTTTGTAAGCAAATGTTATCTGCTTTGCTACAAAGGCAGGATATCTGCTCTGTTCAAGGTCTCGCTTTCTGGCTGTTCCTATAGGACCTGATCCTGCAGTGATGACAACTGGGCAATTAGTAAAGCAAAGTTCAAAACATCCAGCATGTTTCTGCCTGGTCTCGAACCAGGGACCTTTTGCGTGTGAGGCAAACGTGATAACCACTACACTACAGAAACCATGCAAAGGTTGCTCCTTGGCTGTTGCCCATGGTCTGCTGACGAGAAAGGCACGTACTTAACCCTCTTACCCTGTATGGCCGAAAAACCGGCTTGCCCGTCTTTGATCTATTCCCGTGAGGACGATATACCGGCTTGGTCGTCTATGCCAAATACCCGTAAGGCCGATGTAGCGGTTTTACAGTGTAAACGTTATCCCCGTAAGGCCGGTGTACCGGCATTACTCTGCTATGATTCCTTACTTATTTAATTATCATTTTTTAACCCGGAAGGTTGATGACCTCATGACGTCACGACATGATTACGTTGTTACGCCGGCATTACGATGAAAGATCCAAGCGTGAATATTGGTGTAATAGTAGAAGTTAACTAAAAATGCCAAAGCGAAAAGCTAATCGTGTTCCAGCTAAAGTTACACCTACAGTGAACACAGGTACATCTAAAACAGTAAAAAAAAAAAAAGAAAGAAAACATACACAGTTACACAGGCGAGAGCGAGGATTCTAGATAGTGACAGCAGTGAAAGTTCAGGCCATGTTGAAACCGAAACCGAAACTGATAGTGACGCAAACTCTCCTGATTCAGACCCTGAGCCGTCTTCATCTTCAGCATCAACCAGTGCGACTGACACTGCAGGGGTCTGGAGTTCATAACGGGACCATTTCTGTGCATTCGTGAAAACGCTACCTGCTGGTCTGATTATCACCAGAAACTTGACTTTTGGCGCTAAAATGCATTTATTTGTTTATTTTATTTATTTATTATTTACTTGAATTTATTCAAAGGCATTGACCACGCTGATGCTCGTATGGTACTTCTAAATGAGTATAAGGATTTTAGCGAGCATTTTTCGTCATTTCTCTAGTTAAGAATTGTGCTCTAAGTGGAGTAAAAAGACTGAACTGCTTCATTTTCAAAGTAATATTACACAAATACATTATTATAAGTTGTTTCAAGGCCTAAAAATGTTTCAAATTAAAATGTTGATTTTGGGGCCAATTTTGGCCTGGGAACTCAGGGTTGGCGTGCTGTTTCTATGGGGAATATAGGGTTGTGGGACATAATACTGTGGGAACTAAGGGGTAAGAGGGTTAAACTTTTGTTTACCAGAGTAGAGTACCTCAGCGTGGCATTGGTGGTATAGTGGTGAGCATAGCTGCCTTCCAAGCAGTTGACCCGATTCGATTCCCGGCCAATGCAAACGCTGTCACTCGAAGGTTCAAGTGACACTTTACGGTGGTTGACACAAAAGGAGTTAATCTTCTACCTGAAAATGAGTTGGTCAACAGAGTGTCCCATAGGCTTCTCTGCAGGCCTCTTAGAACTCTTTCTGCTTCCACTTGTATTCTTAGGGGTTCTTTGCTGTTTGGAAGCACATCATTATCCATCAGGGCAGGTTTGACCTGTGAACAGGGGCAGAAATGTAAGAAAATGGGGTCTGTCCATGTCTGTCTTTTGTTAGCGACAAGCTAGCATGCAAACTGCGATGAGACCTTTACATTTTCCGCAATCAGCTATCTACATAGTCAATGTTTTATATTTCACAAGCAAATATGTCTATATGCTGATTGGTCTTAAGCAGGGTTGTCCGATCTTCAGGTTTTCCTTCCAATCTAGCAGGATCCACACCTGATTCCAATTGTTTGCTCTGCTGATCTTGGCTTTCAGTAGACTAAAGTGTGGCTTCTGCTTGGTTAGAATGAAAACGTGCAACCCACACTGGCCCCTTCCGGATAAGACTGGACAACCCTGCTCTAAAGCAAATAACCACTAAGGTAAGTGCCACTTTGTGAGTTCTGAATCTGTCATGCTGACTTGACGTCACTCGATGAACAGGGAAGGAACTGGTAGATGAGAAGACTTCCCACTGTTGACGAATGGCAATTTCAAGTTGAGGGTGCGTTTTCTTTGTATTTTCCTGCTTGGAGGTGGGGAATTACAAGTTTCAACTCGAGTCAAAGGCATCATTACTCTCGAGGAAAGAGCCAGGCTTCCACATTCAGTGGAAAAGCAGAGACTCCCTGTTATTTTGCAAGCAGCTGTTATCTGCCTTGCTACAAAAGCACAATGGAACGGAAACCGCTCCCAGCCTTTTTCGAGCGTAGACCTTTTGCTGATAGGTGAACTTGGTGACCAGTACTTTACAGAAAATTTTCCAGTCACGTTCAGAGTCTTATTGAGCAACGAAAGAGCCAGGCTTCCACTTTCTGTGGAAAAGCAGAGACTCCCTTTCATTTTGTAAGCAAATGTTATCTGCTTTGCTACAAAGGCAGGATATCTGCTCTGTTCAAGGTCTCGCTTTCTGGCTGTTCCTATAGGACCTGATCCTGCAGTGATGACAACTGGGCAATTAGTAAAGCAAAGTTCAAAACATCCAGAGTGTTTCTGCCTGGTCTCGAACCAGGGACCTTTTGCGTGTGAGGCAAACGTGATAACCACTACACTACAGAAACCATGCAAAGGTTGCTCCTTGGCTGTTGCCCATGGTCTGCTGACGAGAAAGGCACGTACTTAACCCTCTTACCCTGTATGGCCGAAAAACCGGCTTGCCCGTCTTTGATCTATTCCCGTGAGGACGATATACCGGCTTGGTCGTCTATGCCAAATACCCGTAAGGCCGATGTAGCGGTTTTTACAGTGTAAACGTTATCCCCGTAAGGCCGGTGTACCGGCATTACTCTGCTATGATTCCTTACTTATTTAATTATCATTTTTTTAACCCGGAAGGTTGATGACCTCATGACGTCACGACATGATTACGTTGTTACGCCGGCATTACGATGAAGATCCAAGCGTGAATATTGGTGTAATAGTAGAAGTTAACTAAAAATGCCAAAGCGAAAAGCTAATCGTGTTCCAGCTAAAGTTACACCTACAGTGAACACAGGTACATCTAAAACAGTAAAAAAAAAAAAAGAAAGAAAACATACACAGTTACACAGGCGAGAGCGAGGATTCTAGATAGTGACAGCAGTGAAAGTTCAGGCCATGTTGAAACCGAAACCGAAACTGATAGTGACGCAAACTCTCCTGATTCAGACCCTGAGCCGTCTTCATCTTCAGCATCAACCAGTGCGACTGACACTGCAGGGGTCTGGAGTCATAACGGGACCATTTCTGTGCATTCGTGAAAACGCTACCTGCTGGTCTGATTATCACCAGAAACTTGACTTTTGGCGCTAAAATGCATTTATTTGTTTATTTATTTATTTATTATTTACTTGAATTTATTCAAAGGCATTGACCACGCTGATGCTCGTATGGTACTTCTAAATGAGTATAAGGATTTTAGCGAGCATTTTTCGTCATTTCTCTAGTTAAGAATTGTGCTCTAAGTGGAGTAAAAAGACTGAACTGCTTCATTTTCAAAGTAATATTACACAAATACATTATTATAAGTTGTTTCAAGGCCTAAAAATGTTCAAATTAAAATGTTGATTTTGGGGCCAATTTTGGCCTGGGAACTCAGGGTTGGCGTGCTGTTTCTATGGGGAATATAGGGTTGTGGGACATAATACTGTGGGAACTAAGGGGTAAGAGGGTTAAACTTTTGTTTACCAGAGTAGAGTACCTCAGCGTGGCATTGGTGGTATAGTGGTGAGCATAGCTGCCTTCCAAGCAGTTGACCCGATTCGATTCCCGGCCAATGCAAACGCTGTCACTCGAAGGTTCAAGTGACACTTTACGGTGGTTGACACAAAAGGAGTTAATCTTCTACCTGAAAATGAGTTGGTCAACAGAGTGTCCCATAGGCTTCTCTGCAGGCCTCTTAGAACTCTTTCTGCTTCCCACTTGTATTCTTAGGGGTTCTTTGCTGTTTGGAAGCACATCATTATCCATCAGGGCAGGTTTGACCTGTGAACAGGGGCAGAAATGTAAGAAAATGGGGTCTGTCCATGTCTGTCTTTTGTTAGCGACAAGCTAGCATGCAAACTGCGATGAGACCTTTACATTTTCCGCAATCAGCTATCTACATAGTCAATGTTTTATATTTCACAAGCAAATATGTCTATATGCTGATTGGTCTTAAGCAGGGTTGTCCGATCTTCAGGTTTTCCTTCCAATCTAGCAGGATCCACACCTGATTCCAATTGTTTGCTCTGCTGATCTTGGCTTTCAGTAGACTAAAGTGTGGCTTCTGCTTGGTTAGAATGAAAACGTGCAACCACACTGGCCCCTTCCGGATAAGACTGGACAACCCTGCTCTAAAGCAAATAACCACTAAGGTAAGTGCCACTTTGTGAGTTCTGAATCTGTCATGCTGACTTGACGTCACTCGATGAACAGGGAAGGAACTGGTAGATGAGAAGACTTCCCACTGTTGACGAATGGCAATTTCAAGTTGAGGGTGCGTTTTCTTTGTATTTTCCTGCTTGGAGGTGGGGAATTACAAGTTTCAACCTCGAGTCAAAGGCATCATTACTCTCGAGGAAAGAGCCAGGCTTCCACATTCAGTGGAAAAGCAGAGACTCCCTGTTATTTTGCAAGCAGCTGTTATCTGCCTTGCTACAAAAGCAGAATGGAAGGGAAACCGCTCCCAGCCTTTTTCGAGCGTAGACCTCTTGCTGATAGGTGAACTTGGTGACCAGTACTTTACAGAAAATTTTCCAGTCACGTTCAGAGTCTTATTGAGCAACGAAAGAGCCAGGCTTCCACTTTCTGTGGAAAAGCAGAGACTCCCTTTCATTTTGTAAGCAAATGTTATCTGCTTTGCTACAAAGGCAGGATATCTGCTCTGTTCAAGGTCTCGCTTTCTGGCTGTTCCTATAGGACCTGATCCTGCAGTGATGACAACTGGGCAATTAGTAAAGCAAAGTTCAAAACGTCCAGCGTGTTTCTGCCTGGTCTCGAACCAGGGACCTTTTGCGTGTGAGGCAAACGTGATAACCACTACACTACAGAAACCATGCAAAGGTTGCTCCTTGGCTGTTGCCCATGGTCTGCTGACGAGAAAGGCACGTACTTAACCCTCTTACCCTGTATGGCCGAAAAACCGGCTTGCCCGTCTTTGATCTATTCCCGTGAGGACGATATACCGGCTTGGTCGTCTATGCCAAATACCCGTAAGGCCGATGTAGCGGTTTTACAGTGTAAACGTTATCCCCGTAAGGCCGGTGTACCGGCATTACTCTGCTATGATTCCTTACTTATTTAATTATCATTTTTTTAACCCGGAAGGTTGATGACCTCATGACGTCACGACATGATTACGTTGTTACGCCGGCATTACGATGAAGATCCAAGCGTGAATATTGGTGTAATAGTAGAAGTTAACTAAAAATGCCAAAGCGAAAAGCTAATCGTGTTCCAGCTAAAGTTACACCTACAGTGAACACAGGTACATCTAAAACAGTAAAAAAAAGAAAAAAGAAAGAAAACATACACAGTTACACAGGCGAGAGCGAGGATTCTAGATAGTGACAGCAGTGAAAGTTCAGGCCATGTTGAAACCGAAACCGAAACTGATAGTGACGCAAACTCTCCTGATTCAGACCCTGAGCCGTCTTCATCTTCAGCATCAACCAGTGCGACTGACACTGCAGGGGTCTGGAGTCATAACGGGACCATTTCTGTGCATTCGTGAAAACGCTACCTGCTGGTCTGATTATCACCAGAAACTTGACTTTTGGCGCTAAAATGCATTTATTTGTTTATTTATTTATTTATTATTTACTTGAATTTATTCAAAGGCATTGACCACGCTGATGCTCGTATGGTACTTCTAAATGAGTATAAGGATTTTAGCGAGCATTTTTCGTCATTTCTCTAGTTAAGAATTGTGCTCTAAGTGGAGTAAAAAGACTGAACTGCTTCATTTTCAAAGTAATATTACACAAATACATTATTATAAGTTGTTTCAAGGCCTAAAAATGTTCAAATTAAAATGTTGATTTTGGGGCCAATTTTGGCCTGGGAACTCAGGGTTGGCGTGCTGTTTCTATGGGGAATATAGGGTTGTGGGACATAATACTGTGGGAACTAAGGGGTAAGAGGGTTAAACTTTTGTTTACCAGAGTAGAGTACCTCAGCGTGGCATTGGTGGTATAGTGGTGAGCATAGCTGCCTTCCAAGCAGTTGACCCGATTCGATTCCCGGCCAATGCAAACGCTGTCACTCGAAGGTTCAAGTGACACTTTACGGTGGTTGACACAAAAGGAGTTAATCTTCTACCTGAAAATGAGTTGGTCAACAGCGTGTCCCATAGGCTTCTCTGCAGGCCTCTTAGAACTCTTTCTGCTTCCCACTTGTATTCTTAGGGGTTCTTTGCTGTTTGGAAGCACATCATTATCCATCAGGGCACGTTTGACCTGTGAACAGGGGCAGAAATGTAAGAAAATGGGGTCTGTCCATGTCTGTCTTTTGTTAGCGACAAGCTAGCATGCAAACTGCGATGAGACCTTTACATTTTCCGCAATCAGCTATCTACATAGTCAATGTTTTATATTTCACAAGCAAATATGTCTATATGCTGATTGGTCTTAAGCAGGGTTGTCCGATCTTCAGGTTTTCCTTCCAATCTAGCAGGATCCACACCTGATTCCAATTGTTTGCTCTGCTGATCTTGGCTTTCAGTAGACTAAAGTGTGGCTTCTGCTTGGTTAGAATGAAAACGTGCAACCACACTGGCCCCTTCCGGATAAGACTGGACAACCCTGCTCTAAAGCAAATAACCACTAAGGTAAGTGCCACTTTGTGAGTTCTGAATCTGTCATGCTGACTTGACGTCACTCGATGAACAGGGAAGGAACTGGTAGATGAGAAGACTTCCCACTGTTGACGAATGGCAATTTCAAGTTGAGGGTGCGTTTTCTTTGTATTTTCCTGCTTGGAGGTGGGGAATTACAAGTTTCAACCTCGAGTCAAAGGCATCATTACTCTCGAGGAAAGAGCCAGGCTTCCACATTCAGTGGAAAAGCAGAGACTCCCTGTTATTTTGCAAGCAGCTGTTATCTGCCTTGCTACAAAAGCACAATGGAAGGGAAACCGCTCCCAGCCTTTTTCGAGCGTAGACCTCTTGCTGATAGGTGAACTTGGTGACCAGTACTTTACAGAAAATTTTCCAGTCACGTTCAGAGTCTTATTGAGCAACGAAAGAGCCAGGCTTCCACTTTCTGTGGAAAAGCAGAGACTCCCTTTCATTTTGTAAGCAAATGTTATCTGCTTTGCTACAAAGGCAGGATATCTGCTCTGTTCAAGGTCTCGCTTTCTGGCTGTTCCTATAGGACCTGATCCTGCAGTGATGACAACTGGGCAATTAGTAAAGCAAAGTTCAAAACGTCCAGCGTGTTTCTGCCTGGTCTCGAACCAGGGACCTTTTGCGTGTGAGGCAAACGTGATAACCACTACACTACAGAAACCATGCAAAGGTTGCTCCTTGGCTGTTGCCCATGGTCTGCTGACGAGAAAGGCACGTACTTAACCCTCTTACCCTGTATGGCCGAAAAACCGGCTTGCCCGTCTTTGATCTATTCCCGTGAGGACGATATACCGGCTTGGTCGTCTATGCCAAATACCCGTAAGGCCGATGTAGCGGTTTTACAGTGTAAACGTTATCCCCGTAAGGCCGGTGTACCGGCATTACTCTGCTATGATTCCTTACTTATTTAATTATCATTTTTTTAACCCGGAAGGTTGATGACCTCATGACGTCACGACATGATTACGTTGTTACGCCGGCATTACGATGAAGATCCAAGCGTGAATATTGGTGTAATAGTAGAAGTTAACTAAAAATGCCAAAGCGAAAAGCTAATCGTGTTCCAGCTAAAGTTACACCTACAGTGAACACAGGTACATCTAAAACAGTAAAAAAAAGAAAAAAGAAAGAAAACATACACAGTTACACAGGCGAGAGCGAGGATTCTAGATAGTGACAGCAGTGAAAGTTCAGGCCATGTTGAAACCGAAACCGAAACTGATAGTGACGCAAACTCTCCTGATTCAGACCCTGAGCCGTCTTCATCTTCAGCATCAACCAGTGCGACTGACACTGCAGGGGTCTGGAGTCATAACGGGACCATTTCTGTGCATTCGTGAAAACGCTACCTGCTGGTCTGATTATCACCAGAAACTTGACTTTTGGCGCTAAAATGCATTTATTTGTTTATTTATTTATTTATTATTTACTTGAATTTATTCAAAGGCATTGACCACGCTGATGCTCGTATGGTACTTCTAAATGAGTATAAGGATTTTAGCGAGCATTTTTCGTCATTTCTCTAGTTAAGAATTGTGCTCTAAGTGGAGTAAAAAGACTGAACTGCTTCATTTTCAAAGTAATATTACACAAATACATTATTATAAGTTGTTTCAAGGCCTAAAAATGTTCAAATTAAAATGTTGATTTTGGGGCCAATTTTGGCCTGGGAACTCAGGGTTGGCGTGCTGTTTCTATGGGGAATATAGGGTTGTGGGACATAATACTGTGGGAACTAAGGGGTAAGAGGGTTAAACTTTTGTTTACCAGAGTAGAGTACCTCAGTGTGGCATTGGTGGTATAGTGGTGAGCATAGCTGCCTTCCAAGCAGTTGACCCGGGTTCGATTCCCGGCCAATGCAAACGCTGTCACTCGAAGGTTCAAGTGACACTTTACGGTGGTTTGACACAAAAGGAGTTAATCTTCTACCTGAAAATGAGTTGGTCAACAGAGTGTCCCATAGGCTTCTCTGCAGGCCTCTTAGAACTCTTTCTGCTTCCCACTTGTATTCTTAGGGGTTCTTTGCTGTTTGGAAGCACATCATTATCCATCAGGGCACGTTTGACCTGTGAACAGGGGCAGAAATGTAAGAAAATGGGGTCTGTCCATGTCTGTCTTTTGTTAGCGACAAGCTAGCATGCAAACTGCGATGAGACCTTTACATTTTCCGCAATCAGCTATCTACATAGTCAATGTTTTATATTTCACAAGCAAATATGTCTATATGCTGATTGGTCTTAAGCAGGGTTGTCCGATCTTCAGGTTTTCCTTCCAATCTAGCAGGATCCACACCTGATTCCAATTGTTTGCTCTGCTGATCTTGGCTTTCAGTAGACTAAAGTGTGGCTTCTGCTTGGTTAGAATGAAAACGTGCAACCACACTGGCCCCTTCCGGATAAGACTGGACAACCCTGCTCTAAAGCAAATAACCACTAAGGTAAGTGCCACTTTGTGAGTTCTGAATCTGTCATGCTGACTTGACGTCACTCGATGAACAGGGAAGGAACTGGTAGATGAGAAGACTTCCCACTGTTGACGAATGGCAATTTCAAGTTGAGGGTGCGTTTTCTTTGTATTTTCCTGCTTGGAGGTGGGGAATTACAAGTTTCAACCTCGAGTCAAAGGCATCATTACTCTCGAGGAAAGAGCCAGGCTTCCACATTCAGTGGAAAAGCAGAGACTCCCTGTTATTTTGCAAGCAGCTGTTATCTGCCTTGCTACAAAAGCACAATGGAAGGGAAACCGCTCCCAGCCTTTTTCGAGCGTAGACCTCTTGCTGATAGGTGAACTTGGTGACCAGTACTTTACAGAAAATTTTCCAGTCACGTTCAGAGTCTTATTGAGCAACGAAAGAGCCAGGCTTCCACTTTCTGTGGAAAAGCAGAGACTCCCTTTCATTTTGTAAGCAAATGTTATCTGCTTTGCTACAAAGGCAGGATATCTGCTCTGTTCAAGGTCTCGCTTTCTGGCTGTTCCTATAGGACCTGATCCTGCAGTGATGACAACTGGGCAATTAGTAAAGCAAAGTTCAAAACGTCCAGCGTGTTTCTGCCTGGTCTCGAACCAGGGACCTTTTGCGTGTGAGGCAAACGTGATAACCACTACACTACAGAAACCATGCAAAGGTTGCTCCTTGGCTGTTGCCCATGGTCTGCTGACGAGAAAGGCACGTACTTAACCCTCTTACCCTGTATGGCCGAAAAACCGGCTTGCCCGTCTTTGATCTATTCCCGTGAGGACGATATACCGGCTTGGTCGTCTATGCCAAATACCCGTAAGGCCGATGTAGCGGTTTTACAGTGTAAACGTTATCCCCGTAAGGCCGGTGTACCGGCATTACTCTGCTATGATTCCTTACTTATTTAATTATCATTTTTTTAACCCGGAAGGTTGATGACCTCATGACGTCACGACATGATTACGTTGTTACGCCGGCATTACGATGAAGATCCAAGCGTGAATATTGGTGTAATAGTAGAAGTTAACTAAAAATGCCAAAGCGAAAAGCTAATCGTGTTCCAGCTAAAGTTACACCTACAGTGAACACAGGTACATCTAAAACAGTAAAAAAAAGAAAAAAGAAAGAAAACATACACAGTTACACAGGCGAGAGCGAGGATTCTAGATAGTGACAGCAGTGAAAGTTCAGGCCATGTTGAAACCGAAACCGAAACTGATAGTGACGCAAACTCTCCTGATTCAGACCCTGAGCCGTCTTCATCTTCAGCATCAACCAGTGCGACTGACACTGCAGGGGTCTGGAGTCATAACGGGACCATTTCTGTGCATTCGTGAAAACGCTACCTGCTGGTCTGATTATCACCAGAAACTTGACTTTTGGCGCTAAAATGCATTTATTTGTTTATTTATTTATTTATTATTTACTTGAATTTATTCAAAGGCATTGACCACGCTGATGCTCGTATGGTACTTCTAAATGAGTATAAGGATTTTAGCGAGCATTTTTCGTCATTTCTCTAGTTAAGAATTGTGCTCTAAGTGGAGTAAAAAGACTGAACTGCTTCATTTTCAAAGTAATATTACACAAATACATTATTATAAGTTGTTTCAAGGCCTAAAAATGTTCAAATTAAAATGTTGATTTTGGGGCCAATTTTGGCCTGGGAACTCAGGGTTGGCGTGCTGTTTCTATGGGGAATATAGGGTTGTGGGACATAATACTGTGGGAACTAAGGGGTAAGAGGGTTAAACTTTTGTTTACCAGAGTAGAGTACCTCAGCGTGGCATTGGTGGTATAGTGGTGAGCATAGCTGCCTTCCAAGCAGTTGACGTGCGTTCGATTCCCGGCCAATGCAAACGCTGTCACTCGAAGGTTCAAGTGACACTTTACGGTGGTTGACACAAAAGGAGTTAATCTTCTACCTGAAAATGAGTTGGTCAACAGAGTGTCCCATAGGCTTCTCTGCAGGCCTCTTAGAACTCTTTCTGCTTCCCACTTGTATTCTTAGGGGTTCTTTGCTGTTTGGAAGCACATCATTATCCATCAGGGCAGGTTTGACCTGTGAACAGGGGCAGAAATGTAAGAAAATGGGGTCTGTCCATGTCTGTCTTTTGTTAGCGACAAGCTAGCATGCAAACTGCGATGAGACCTTTACATTTTCCGCAATCAGCTATCTACATAGTCAATGTTTTATATTTCACAAGCAAATATGTCTATATGCTGATTGGTCTTAAGCAGGGTTGTCCGATCTTCAGGTTTTCCTTCCAATCTAGCAGGATCCACACCTGATTCCAATTGTTTGCTCTGCTGATCTTGGCTTTCAGTAGACTAAAGTGTGGCTTCTGCTTGGTTAGAATGAAAACGTGCAACCACACTGGCCCCTTCCGGATAAGACTGGACAACCCTGCTCTAAAGCAAATAACCACTAAGGTAAGTGCCACTTTGTGAGTTCTGAATCTGTCATGCTGACTTGACGTCACTCGATGAACAGGGAAGGAACTGGTAGATGAGAAGACTTCCCACTGTTGACGAATGGCAATTTCAAGTTGAGGGTGCGTTTTCTTTGTATTTTCCTGCTTGGAGGTGGGGAATTACAAGTTTCAACCTCGAGTCAAAGGCATCATTACTCTCGAGGAAAGAGCCAGGCTTCCACATTCAGTGGAAAAGCAGAGACTCCCTGTTATTTTGCAAGCAGCTGTTATCTGCCTTGCTACAAAAGCACAATGGAAGGGAAACCGCTCCCAGCCTTTTTCGAGCGTAGACCTCTTGCTGATAGGTGAACTTGGTGACCAGTACTTTACAGAAAATTTTCCAGTCACGTTCAGAGTCTTATTGAGCAACGAAAGAGCCAGGCTTCCACTTTCTGTGGAAAAGCAGAGACTCCCTTTCATTTTGTAAGCAAATGTTATCTGCTTTGCTACAAAGGCAGGATATCTGCTCTGTTCAAGGTCTCGCTTTCTGGCTGTTCCTATAGGACCTGATCCTGCAGTGATGACAACTGGGCAATTAGTAAAGCAAAGTTCAAAACGTCCAGCGTGTTTCTGCCTGGTCTCGAACCAGGGACCTTTTGCGTGTGAGGCAAACGTGATAACCACTACACTACAGAAACCATGCAAAGGTTGCTCCTTGGCTGTTGCCCATGGTCTGCTGACGAGAAAGGCACGTACTTAACCCTCTTACCCTGTATGGCCGAAAAACCGGCTTGCCCGTCTTTGATCTATTCCCGTGAGGACGATATACCGGCTTGGTCGTCTATGCCAAATACCCGTAAGGCCGATGTAGCGGTTTTACAGTGTAAACGTTATCCCCGTAAGGCCGGTGTACCGGCATTACTCTGCTATGATTCCTTACTTATTTAATTATCATTTTTTTAACCCGGAAGGTTGATGACCTCATGACGTCACGACATGATTACGTTGTTACGCCGGCATTACGATGAAGATCCAAGCGTGAATATTGGTGTAATAGTAGAAGTTAACTAAAAATGCCAAAGCGAAAAGCTAATCGTGTTCCAGCTAAAGTTACACCTACAGTGAACACAGGTACATCTAAAACAGTAAAAAAAAGAAAAAAGAAAGAAAACATACACAGTTACACAGGCGAGAGCGAGGATTCTAGATAGTGACAGCAGTGAAAGTTCAGGCCATGTTGAAACCGAAACCGAAACTGATAGTGACGCAAACTCTCCTGATTCAGACCCTGAGCCGTCTTCATCTTCAGCATCAACCAGTGCGACTGACACTGCAGGGGTCTGGAGTCATAACGGGACCATTTCTGTGCATTCGTGAAAACGCTACCTGCTGGTCTGATTATCACCAGAAACTTGACTTTTGGCGCTAAAATGCATTTATTTGTTTATTTATTTATTTATTATTTACTTGAATTTATTCAAAGGCATTGACCACGCTGATGCTCGTATGGTACTTCTAAATGAGTATAAGGATTTTAGCGAGCATTTTTCGTCATTTCTCTAGTTAAGAATTGTGCTCTAAGTGGAGTAAAAAGACTGAACTGCTTCATTTTCAAAGTAATATTACACAAATACATTATTATAAGTTGTTTCAAGGCCTAAAAATGTTCAAATTAAAATGTTGATTTTGGGGCCAATTTTGGCCTGGGAACTCAGGGTTGGCGTGCTGTTTCTATGGGGAATATAGGGTTGTGGGACATAATACTGTGGGAACTAAGGGGTAAGAGGGTTAAACTTTTGTTTACCAGAGTAGAGTACCTCAGCGTGGCATTGGTGGTATAGTGGTGAGCATAGCTGCCTTCCAAGCAGTTGACCCGATTCGATTCCCGGCCAATGCAAACGCTGTCACTCGAAGGTTCAAGTGACACTTTACGGTGGTTGACACAAAAGGAGTTAATCTTCTACCTGAAAATGAGTTGGTCAACAGAGTGTCCCATAGGCTTCTCTGCAGGCCTCTTAGAACTCTTTCTGCTTCCCACTTGTATTCTTAGGGGTTCTTTGCTGTTTGGAAGCACATCATTATCCATCAGGGCAGGTTTGACCTGTGAACAGGGGCAGAAATGTAAGAAAATGGGGTCTGTCCATGTCTGTCTTTTGTTAGCGACAAGCTAGCATGCAAACTGCGATGAGACCTTTACATTTTCCGCAATCAGCTATCTACATAGTCAATGTTTTATATTTCACAAGCAAATATGTCTATATGCTGATTGGTCTTAAGCAGGGTTGTCCGATCTTCAGGTTTTCCTTCCAATCTAGCAGGATCCACACCTGATTCCAATTGTTTGCTCTGCTGATCTTGGCTTTCAGTAGACTAAAGTGTGGCTTCTGCTTGGTTAGAATGAAAACGTGCAACCACACTGGCCCCTTCCGGATAAGACTGGACAACCCTGCTCTAAAGCAAATAACCACTAAGGTAAGTGCCACTTTGTGAGTTCTGAATCTGTCATGCTGACTTGACGTCACTCGATGAACAGGGAAGGAACTGGTAGATGAGAAGACTTCCCACTGTTGACGAATGGCAATTTCAAGTTGAGGGTGCGTTTTCTTTGTATTTTCCTGCTTGGAGGTGGGGAATTACAAGTTTCAACCTCGAGTCAAAGGCATCATTACTCTCGAGGAAAGAGCCAGGCTTCCACATTCAGTGGAAAAGCAGAGACTCCCTGTTATTTTGCAAGCAGCTGTTATCTGCCTTGCTACAAAAGCAGAATGGAAGGGAAACCGCTCCCAGCCTTTTTCGAGCGTAGACCTCTTGCTGATAGGTGAACTTGGTGACCAGTACTTTACAGAAAATTTTCCAGTCACGTTCAGAGTCTTATTGAGCAACGAAAGAGCCAGGCTTCCACTTTCTGTGGAAAAGCAGAGACTCCCTTTCATTTTGTAAGCAAATGTTATCTGCTTTGCTACAAAGGCAGGATATCTGCTCTGTTCAAGGTCTCGCTTTCTGGCTGTTCCTATAGGACCTGATCCTGCAGTGATGACAACTGGGCAATTAGTAAAGCAAAGTTCAAAACATCCAGCGTGTTTCTGCCTGGTCTCGAACCAGGGACCTTTTGCGTGTGAGGCAAACGTGATAACCACTACACTACAGAAACCATGCAAAGGTTGCTCCTTGGCTGTTGCCCATGGTCTGCTGACGAGAAAGGCACGTACTTAACCCTCTTACCCTGTATGGCCGAAAAACCGGCTTGCCCGTCTTTGATCTATTCCCGTGAGGACGATATACCGGCTTGGTCGTCTATGCCAAATACCCGTAAGGCCGATGTAGCGGTTTTACAGTGTAAACGTTATCCCCGTAAGGCCGGTGTACCGGCATTACTCTGCTATGATTCCTTACTTATTTAATTATCATTTTTTTAACCCGGAAGGTTGATGACCTCATGACGTCACGACATGATTACGTTGTTACGCCGGCATTACGATGAAGATCCAAGCGTGAATATTGGTGTAATAGTAGAAGTTAACTAAAAATGCCAAAGCGAAAAGCTAATCGTGTTCCAGCTAAAGTTACACCTACAGTGAACACAGGTACATCTAAAACAGTAAAAAAAAAAAAAAGAAAGAAAACATACACAGTTACACAGGCGAGAGCGAGGATTCTAGATAGTGACAGCAGTGAAAGTTCAGGCCATGTTGAAACCGAAACCGAAACTGATAGTGACGCAAACTCTCCTGATTCAGACCCTGAGCCGTCTTCATCTTCAGCATCAACCAGTGCGACTGACACTGCAGGGGTCTGGAGTCATAACGGGACCATTTCTGTGCATTCGTGAAAACGCTACCTGCTGGTCTGATTATCACCAGAAACTTGACTTTTGGCGCTAAAATGCATTTATTTGTTTATTTATTTATTTATTATTTACTTGAATTTATTCAAAGGCATTGACCACGCTGATGCTCGTATGGTACTTCTAAATGAGTATAAGGATTTTAGCGAGCATTTTTCGTCATTTCTCTAGTTAAGAATTGTGCTCTAAGTGGAGTAAAAAGACTGAACTGCTTCATTTTCAAAGTAATATTACACAAATACATTATTATAAGTTGTTTCAAGGCCTAAAAATGTTCAAATTAAAATGTTGATTTTGGGGCCAATTTTGGCCTGGGAACTCAGGGTTGGCGTGCTGTTTCTATGGGGAATATAGGGTTGTGGGACATAATACTGTGGGAACTAAGGGGTAAGAGGGTTAAACTTTTGTTTACCAGAGTAGAGTACCTCAGCGTGGCATTGGTGGTATAGTGGTGAGCATAGCTGCCTTCCAAGCAGTTGACCCGATTCGATTCCCGGCCAATGCAAACGCTGTCACTCGAAGGTTCAAGTGACACTTTACGGTGGTTGACACAAAAGGAGTTAATCTTCTACCTGAAAATGAGTTGGTCAACAGCGTGTCCCATAGGCTTCTCTGCAGGCCTCTTAGAACTCTTTCTGCTTCCCACTTGTATTCTTAGGGGTTCTTTGCTGTTTGGAAGCACATCATTATCCATCAGGGCACGTTTGACCTGTGAACAGGGGCAGAAATGTAAGAAAATGGGGTCTGTCCATGTCTGTCTTTTGTTAGCGACAAGCTAGCATGCAAACTGCGATGAGACCTTTACATTTTCCGCAATCAGCTATCTACATAGTCAATGTTTTATATTTCACAAGCAAATATGTCTATATGCTGATTGGTCTTAAGCAGGGTTGTCCGATCTTCAGGTTTTCCTTCCAATCTAGCAGGATCCACACCTGATTCCAATTGTTTGCTCTGCTGATCTTGGCTTTCAGTAGACTAAAGTGTGGCTTCTGCTTGGTTAGAATGAAAACGTGCAACCACACTGGCCCCTTCCGGATAAGACTGGACAACCCTGCTCTAAAGCAAATAACCACTAAGGTAAGTGCCACTTTGTGAGTTCTGAATCTGTCATGCTGACTTGACGTCACTCGATGAACAGGGAAGGAACTGGTAGATGAGAAGACTTCCCACTGTTGACGAATGGCAATTTCAAGTTGAGGGTGCGTTTTCTTTGTATTTTCCTGCTTGGAGGTGGGGAATTACAAGTTTCAACCTCGAGTCAAAGGCATCATTACTCTCGAGGAAAGAGCCAGGCTTCCACATTCAGTGGAAAAGCAGAGACTCCCTGTTATTTTGCAAGCAGCTGTTATCTGCCTTGCTACAAAAGCAGAATGGAAGGGAAACCGCTCCCAGCCTTTTTCGAGCGTAGACCTCTTGCTGATAGGTGAACTTGGTGACCAGTACTTTACAGAAAATTTTCCAGTCACGTTCAGAGTCTTATTGAGCAACGAAAGAGCCAGGCTTCCACTTTCTGTGGAAAAGCAGAGACTCCCTTTCATTTTGTAAGCAAATGTTATCTGCTTTGCTACAAAGGCAGGATATCTGCTCTGTTCAAGGTCTCGCTTTCTGGCTGTTCCTATAGGACCTGATCCTGCAGTGATGACAACTGGGCAATTAGTAAAGCAAAGTTCAAAACGTCCAGCGTGTTTCTGCCTGGTCTCGAACCAGGGACCTTTTGCGTGTGAGGCAAACGTGATAACCACTACACTACAGAAACCATGCAAAGGTTGCTCCTTGGCTGTTGCCCATGGTCTGCTGACGAGAAAGGCACGTACTTAACCCTCTTACCCTGTATGGCCGAAAAACCGGCTTGCCCGTCTTTGATCTATTCCCGTGAGGACGATATACCGGCTTGGTCGTCTATGCCAAATACCCGTAAGGCCGATGTAGCGGTTTTACAGTGTAAACGTTATCCCCGTAAGGCCGGTGTACCGGCATTACTCTGCTATGATTCCTTACTTATTTAATTATCATTTTTTTAACCCGGAAGGTTGATGACCTCATGACGTCACGACATGATTACGTTGTTACGCCGGCATTACGATGAAGATCCAAGCGTGAATATTGGTGTAATAGTAGAAGTTAACTAAAAATGCCAAAGCGAAAAGCTAATCGTGTTCCAGCTAAAGTTACACCTACAGTGAACACAGGTACATCTAAAACAGTAAAAAAAAGAAAAAAGAAAGAAAACATACACAGTTACACAGGCGAGAGCGAGGATTCTAGATAGTGACAGCAGTGAAAGTTCAGGCCATGTTGAAACCGAAACCGAAACTGATAGTGACGCAAACTCTCCTGATTCAGACCCTGAGCCGTCTTCATCTTCAGCATCAACCAGTGCGACTGACACTGCAGGGGTCTGGAGTCATAACGGGACCATTTCTGTGCATTCGTGAAAACGCTACCTGCTGGTCTGATTATCACCAGAAACTTGACTTTTGGCGCTAAAATGCATTTATTTGTTTATTTATTTATTTATTATTTACTTGAATTTATTCAAAGGCATTGACCACGCTGATGCTCGTATGGTACTTCTAAATGAGTATAAGGATTTTAGCGAGCATTTTTCGTCATTTCTCTAGTTAAGAATTGTGCTCTAAGTGGAGTAAAAAGACTGAACTGCTTCATTTTCAAAGTAATATTACACAAATACATTATTATAAGTTGTTTCAAGGCCTAAAAATGTTCAAATTAAAATGTTGATTTTGGGGCCAATTTTGGCCTGGGAACTCAGGGTTGGCGTGCTGTTTCTATGGGGAATATAGGGTTGTGGGACATAATACTGTGGGAACTAAGGGGTAAGAGGGTTAAACTTTTGTTTACCAGAGTAGAGTACCTCAGCGTGGCATTGGTGGTATAGTGGTGAGCATAGCTGCCTTCCAAGCAGTTGACCCGGGTTCGATTCCCGGCCAATGCAAACGCTGTCACTCGAAGGTTCAAGTGACACTTTACGGTGGTTGACACAAAAGGAGTTAATCTTCTACCTGAAAATGAGTTGGTCAACAGCGTGTCCCATAGGCTTCTCTGCAGGCCTCTTAGAACTCTTTCTGCTTCCCACTTGTATTCTTAGGGGTTCTTTGCTGTTTGGAAGCACATCATTATCCATCAGGGCAGGTTTGACCTGTGAACAGGGGCAGAAATGTAAGAAAATGGGGTCTGTCCATGTCTGTCTTTTGTTAGCGACAAGCTAGCATGCAAACTGCGATGAGACCTTTACATTTTCCGCAATCAGCTATCTACATAGTCAATGTTTTATATTTCACAAGCAAATATGTCTATATGCTGATTGGTCTTAAGCAGGGTTGTCCGATCTTCAGGTTTTCCTTCCAATCTAGCAGGATCCACACCTGATTCCAATTGTTTGCTCTGCTGATCTTGGCTTTCAGTAGACTAAAGTGTGGCTTCTGCTTGGTTAGAATGAAAACGTGCAACCACACTGGCCCCTTCCGGATAAGACTGGACAACCCTGCTCTAAAGCAAATAACCACTAAGGTAAGTGCCACTTTGTGAGTTCTGAATCTGTCATGCTGACTTGACGTCACTCGATGAACAGGGAAGGAACTGGTAGATGAGAAGACTTCCCACTGTTGACGAATGGCAATTTCAAGTTGAGGGTGCGTTTTCTTTGTATTTTCCTGCTTGGAGGTGGGGAATTACAAGTTTCAACCTCGAGTCAAAGGCATCATTACTCTCGAGGAAAGAGCCAGGCTTCCACATTCAGTGGAAAAGCAGAGACTCCCTGTTATTTTGCAAGCAGCTGTTATCTGCCTTGCTACAAAAGCAGAATGGAAGGGAAACCGCTCCCAGCCTTTTTCGAGCGTAGACCTCTTGCTGATAGGTGAACTTGGTGACCAGTACTTTACAGAAAATTTTCCAGTCACGTTCAGAGTCTTATTGAGCAACGAAAGAGCCAGGCTTCCACTTTCTGTGGAAAAGCAGAGACTCCCTTTCATTTTGTAAGCAAATGTTATCTGCTTTGCTACAAAGGCAGGATATCTGCTCTGTTCAAGGTCTCGCTTTCTGGCTGTTCCTATAGGACCTGATCCTGCAGTGATGACAACTGGGCAATTAGTAAAGCAAAGTTCAAAACGTCCAGCGTGTTTCTGCCTGGTCTCGAACCAGGGACCTTTTGCGTGTGAGGCAAACGTGATAACCACTACACTACAGAAACCATGCAAAGGTTGCTCCTTGGCTGTTGCCCATGGTCTGCTGACGAGAAAGGCACGTACTTAACCCTCTTACCCTGTATGGCCGAAAAACCGGCTTGCCCGTCTTTGATCTATTCCCGTGAGGACGATATACCGGCTTGGTCGTCTATGCCAAATACCCGTAAGGCCGATGTAGCGGTTTTACAGTGTAAACGTTATCCCCGTAAGGCCGGTGTACCGGCATTACTCTGCTATGATTCCTTACTTATTTAATTATCATTTTTTTAACCCGGAAGGTTGATGACCTCATGACGTCACGACATGATTACGTTGTTACGCCGGCATTACGATGAAGATCCAAGCGTGAATATTGGTGTAATAGTAGAAGTTAACTAAAAATGCCAAAGCGAAAAGCTAATCGTGTTCCAGCTAAAGTTACACCTACAGTGAACACAGGTACATCTAAAACAGTAAAAAAAAGAAAAAAGAAAGAAAACATACACAGTTACACAGGCGAGAGCGAGGATTCTAGATAGTGACAGCAGTGAAAGTTCAGGCCATGTTGAAACCGAAACCGAAACTGATAGTGACGCAAACTCTCCTGATTCAGACCCTGAGCCGTCTTCATCTTCAGCATCAACCAGTGCGACTGACACTGCAGGGGTCTGGAGTCATAACGGGACCATTTCTGTGCATTCGTGAAAACGCTACCTGCTGGTCTGATTATCACCAGAAACTTGACTTTTGGCGCTAAAATGCATTTATTTGTTTATTTATTTATTTATTATTTACTTGAATTTATTCAAAGGCATTGACCACGCTGATGCTCGTATGGTACTTCTAAATGAGTATAAGGATTTTAGCGAGCATTTTTCGTCATTTCTCTAGTTAAGAATTGTGCTCTAAGTGGAGTAAAAAGACTGAACTGCTTCATTTTCAAAGTAATATTACACAAATACATTATTATAAGTTGTTTCAAGGCCTAAAAATGTTCAAATTAAAATGTTGATTTTGGGGCCAATTTTGGCCTGGGAACTCAGGGTTGGCGTGCTGTTTCTATGGGGAATATAGGGTTGTGGGACATAATACTGTGGGAACTAAGGGGTAAGAGGGTTAAACTTTTGTTTACCAGAGTAGAGTACCTCAGCGTGGCATTGGTGGTATAGTGGTGAGCATAGCTGCCTTCCAAGCAGTTGACCCGGGTTCGATTCCCGGCCAATGCAAACGCTGTCACTCGAAGGTTCAAGTGACACTTTACGGTGGTTGACACAAAAGGAGTTAATCTTCTACCTGAAAATGAGTTGGTCAACAGCGTGTCCCATAGGCTTCTCTGCAGGCCTCTTAGAACTCTTTCTGCTTCCCACTTGTATTCTTAGGGGTTCTTTGCTGTTTGGAAGCACATCATTATCCATCAGGGCACGTTTGACCTGTGAACAGGGGCAGAAATGTAAGAAAATGGGGTCTGTCCATGTCTGTCTTTTGTTAGCGACAAGCTAGCATGCAAACTGCGATGAGACCTTTACATTTTCCGCAATCAGCTATCTACATAGTCAATGTTTTATATTTCACAAGCAAATATGTCTATATGCTGATTGGTCTTAAGCAGGGTTGTCCGATCTTCAGGTTTTCCTTCCAATCTAGCAGGATCCACACCTGATTCCAATTGTTTGCTCTGCTGATCTTGGCTTTCAGTAGACTAAAGTGTGGCTTCTGCTTGGTTAGAATGAAAACGTGCAACCACACTGGCCCCTTCCGGATAAGACTGGACAACCCTGCGCTAAAGCAAATAACCACTAAGGTAAGTGCCACTTTGTGAGTTCTGAATCTGTCATGCTGACTTGACGTCACTCGATGAACAGGGAAGGAACTGGTAGATGAGAAGACTTCCCACTGTTGACGAATGGCAATTTCAAGTTGAGGGTGCGTTTTCTTTGTATTTTCCTGCTTGGAGGTGGGGAATTACAAGTTTCAACCTCGAGTCAAAGGCATCATTACTCTCGAGGAAAGAGCCAGGCTTCCACATTCAGTGGAAAAGCAGAGACTCCCTGTTATTTTGCAAGCAGCTGTTATCTGCCTTGCTACAAAAGCACAATGGAAGGGAAACCGCTCCCAGCCTTTTTCGAGCGTAGACCTCTTGCTGATAGGTGAACTTGGTGACCAGTACTTTACAGAAAATTTTCCAGTCACGTTCAGAGTCTTATTGAGCAACGAAAGAGCCAGGCTTCCACTTTCTGTGGAAAAGCAGAGACTCCCTTTCATTTTGTAAGCAAATGTTATCTGCTTTGCTACAAAGGCAGGATATCTGCTCTGTTCAAGGTCTCGCTTTCTGGCTGTTCCTATAGGACCTGATCCTGCAGTGATGACAACTGGGCAATTAGTAAAGCAAAGTTCAAAACGTCCAGCGTGTTTCTGCCTGGTCTCGAACCAGGGACCTTTTGCGTGTGAGGCAAACGTGATAACCACTACACTACAGAAACCATGCAAAGGTTGCTCCTTGGCTGTTGCCCATGGTCTGCTGACGAGAAAGGCACGTACTTAACCCTCTTACCCTGTATGGCCGAAAAACCGGCTTGCCCGTCTTTGATCTATTCCCGTGAGGACGATATACCGGCTTGGTCGTCTATGCCAAATACCCGTAAGGCCGATGTAGCGGTTTTACAGTGTAAACGTTATCCCCGTAAGGCCGGTGTACCGGCATTACTCTGCTATGATTCCTTACTTATTTAATTATCATTTTTTTAACCCGGAAGGTTGATGACCTCATGACGTCACGACATGATTACGTTGTTACGCCGGCATTACGATGAAGATCCAAGCGTGAATATTGGTGTAATAGTAGAAGTTAACTAAAAATGCCAAAGCGAAAAGCTAATCGTGTTCCAGCTAAAGTTACACCTACAGTGAACACAGGTACATCTAAAACAGTAAAAAAAAGAAAAAAGAAAGAAAACATACACAGTTACACAGGCGAGAGCGAGGATTCTAGATAGTGACAGCAGTGAAAGTTCAGGCCATGTTGAAACCGAAACCGAAACTGATAGTGACGCAAACTCTCCTGATTCAGACCCTGAGCCGTCTTCATCTTCAGCATCAACCAGTGCGACTGACACTGCAGGGGTCTGGAGTCATAACGGGACCATTTCTGTGCATTCGTGAAAACGCTACCTGCTGGTCTGATTATCACCAGAAACTTGACTTTTGGCGCTAAAATGCATTTATTTGTTTATTTATTTATTTATTATTTACTTGAATTTATTCAAAGGCATTGACCACGCTGATGCTCGTATGGTACTTCTAAATGAGTATAAGGATTTTAGCGAGCATTTTTCGTCATTTCTCTAGTTAAGAATTGTGCTCTAAGTGGAGTAAAAAGACTGAACTGCTTCATTTTCAAAGTAATATTACACAAATACATTATTATAAGTTGTTTCAAGGCCTAAAAATGTTCAAATTAAAATGTTGATTTTGGGGCCAATTTTGGCCTGGGAACTCAGGGTTGGCGTGCTGTTTCTATGGGGAATATAGGGTTGTGGGACATAATACTGTGGGAACTAAGGGGTAAGAGGGTTAAACTTTTGTTTACCAGAGTAACTTTTGTTTACCATTGGTGGTATAGTGGTGAGCATAGCTGCCTTCCAAGCAGTTGACCTGGGTTCGATTCCCGGCCAATGCAAACGCTGTCACTCGAAGGTTCAAGTGACACTTTACGGTGGTTGACACAAAAGGAGTTAATCTTCTACCTGAAAATGAGTTGGTCAACAGAGTGTCCCATAGGCTTCTCTGCAGGCCTCTTAGAACTCTTTCTGCTTCCCACTTGTATTCTTAGGGGTTCTTTGCTGTTTGGAAGCATATCATTATCCATCAGGGCACGTTTGACCTGTGAACAGGGGCAAAAATGTAAGAAAATGGGGTCTGTCCATGTCTGTCTTTTGTTAGCGACAAGCTAGCATGCAAACTGCAATGAGACCTTTACAGTTTCCGCAATCAGCTATCTACATAGTCAATGTTTTATATTTCACAAGCAAATATGTCTATATGCTGATTGGTCTTAAGCAGGGTTGTCCGATCTTCAGGTTTTCCTTCCAATCTAGCAGGATCCACACCTGATTCCAATTGTTGATGATTTACAAGTTTTAACCTCGAGTCAAAGGCATCATTACTCTCGTCTTCTTGATCAAGGAAAGAGCCAGGCTTCCACATTCAGTGGAAAAGCAGAGACTCCCTGTTATTTTGCAAGCAGCTGTTATCTGCCTTGCTACAAAAGCACAAAAGAAGGAAATCTGCTCTGTTCAAGGTCTCGCTTTCTGGCTGTTCCTATAGGACCTGATCCTGCGGTGATGACAACTGGGCAATTATTAAAGCAAAGTTCACAACATCCCACTTGTTTCTGCCCGGTCTCGAACCATGGAAGCCTTAAATAGTTATGCTTAACTTTCTTTAACTTTTCCCGTTCATTCTCAGTGGTAGTCCTTACCACTACGGATGCTATATGGCGCTTTTCGAGGCTTGGTTTTTATCACTACGTATCACTCGATTTGAAGATCTCACGAATAAACTAATTCCAGGGGAAACATTTACACATTTAAATAGCGCAGTGAGAGAGTACTCTGTATTACTACTGCTGTCAAGTGGACATTCATAATACATACTACTTGTTATCCAGTAAGGGACACTGCCCCACGCGATAGTTGAGTGAAGTGGGTTAATACTTTAAAGTTAATACTTTTATGTTTGCTTATCTGTTAATTAAGACTTTGCTCCTGCATTTACTTCCTGACTCCAAAGCCCTGTGACGTGACAAGTATAATAATAGTCCTGAATTAACCCTACATATATAGTCACAAACCATTCAAATGATATTCATAATATACCAATGTTTCTTTTGAGTACATAAGTAATTTTGTTATTTGTAAGTCGCTTTGGTTAAAAGCATCTGCTAAATGAATAAATGTCAATTTAAATGTAAGTGTACAGTTCACTTCAACTGCCGACTAATAGTGCTTTTTTTTCTCAGGTAAAATGACGAATGTTAATCCGACGTCTGCGGTTAAAAAAGAAATAAACAAAAAGAGATGAAAGCCGAAAAAATAAAGCCAGTAAAGTAGTAACTGGTTTTCGCAGAAACGGAGGCAATTCAAAATGTAGATCTTCAAAAAAAAAAAAAAAAAAGCCTCGAATCAGCACCATGGAATCCACATGTGGCCAAAAATATATTGCATCCGTAGTGATAGAGAGCGAAGAAAATTCGGGAGGCGGGTCGCATGAACCTAACATAAAAATCTTGGTTCGAATCTCACGTTGGCTTAAAAGTACTTTTTTTTTTGTAAACTTGTTTTTAATGTCGAATCCATGAAAATACGATAAACATATTAAAACAATATGGATGTACAAAAATAAAAGTCATTTCCTGAGTTTTCTTTGTAAGGTGAGCAAAATGTAAAAATGAACATTAATAAACTATTATTGATGGGGACATTGTCATTAGTAGTTACTATTTCAAATATTTAGATATTTCTATTTAAAATGAAAACACCGCACAACATTTTGATGTTTTGATCATGTTTTAGTATATTTTATATTATATTATCTGTTACATATTGTAACTATGTAACTTTTTTAAAAAGAAGCATTGTCAACATTTACTATTTTGATACACTTTCAGTGTGTAAAATGAACTGTTAAAGGAGCATGTGAAATTCAGTTTGTCAGAATTAATATAACTTTCTAAATAATATATGCAGAGTGTGTTATAGTAAGTTATTGAAAATGTATTGCAAATAAGGACTAAGAGTTTTAAAACATTTACAAATACAAGCAAGTTAAAACATATTTACAAATACACAGGACAAATATATATATTTTTTAAATACAAAGATGTCTATACACAATTCCACAATGGTAGAGAGAGAGAGAGAGAAAGAGAGAGAGCGAGCGCGAGCACACAGATCAAATAGAATGAGATTAATGGACATCAGTATTACACAGGAATTGTAACTATTTACCAAAATCCAAGCTCGTGCTTGGCTTGGAATCAGACGTGTTTCACAAAAAAGTTATTTTCTCTTTTCAACAATGCACCTCTGCCTCTCAGCCTCATAGAATGGGGACTGCTGAAACTCTGCCCATGTCATCTCTGCATTCATTCCCTGTGCCTGATACAGGGAGAGCACTTTAGCAGGACAGTAAATGTATTTGCCTGCCACTCCAGGGAAACCAGTATGGATATGAGGATTATTGGGTCCTTGTTTTAGTGGCTGGTGGCAGAACCTGCACAGACGACCAGAAGGATGCTCCACTAATGATTTCCTCTTACCTCTCTCTTCAATTACCCTCTTCCTCTCTGCCTGCCTCTGCTTAGAGGCCTCTAGCTCCCGCTGAAAGAAGGGATTGTCTGCAAAATCTTCAAATGGCATCCTGGGGTTGGTCAGGCCCTCTGCAGAGTATCCCTCAAAGACTTTCCTGGAGCAGTAGAAGTATTTAACATCACCAGCCTGATAAAAGAAATGCACCAAGGAGCCATCACCCAGATAACAAGACTTTGGCTGACCACAAGCTAAACAGGATCTAATTTGTTTTTTTGGTGTCTGCTGCTGTTGTTGCAGGGCTGCCCGCTGCTTCTCTAGGATGTCTTTAACCATCTTCTCAACTGCTGCCTGTGTCAGAGGGACGTCTTCAGGAACACTCTTTCCAGGTGGATTGAACTGAGCGGGTGGCAGTATCGTCACTGGAACACTGATGGTTTCACTGCCTGAGTTAAGACGCTGCCATAACTGTTGTGTCTCCAGGAGCTTTTCTGGGCTGGTGTTGAGAGAGGCATTTGTGGGGTTTTTTAGCAAGGTGTTTTATGTAACTGTTTATGTGTTGTTTTGTGGTTGAGTGCAGAAGGCTGTTGGGTTCAGTGCAGGCACTCTGTAACATAGCAGCATAATCAGCATCCACCCTTTTAAGGAGATCCTTGCTCCCGTGGTGCTTGGCCAGGAGACCATCAATGGCATTTCTCATTGGATCCGTCCATTTGTTGTGGTCCAACACAAAGACTCGACGACCTGTCTTAATGGGTCCAATGCGAGCTGCATGGGGAGAAGCAACTATAGGCAGTGGTGGTGTGCTCAGCAGTTCTAGAAGAGATTCACAAAATTACTTAACTAAAGTATTTAAGTCTTTGTGTACATATGAGACAGACAGATTACACACATTAGTGCCTGTATGAATAATGTAATTACCTGCATCTAACAGAAATTCGTCAGACTTTTGTTCCTTTACTGTCACAGGACTTGGACTGGAAAACTGGTGAAAAATGAGAGTCTGCGGGCTGGCCTCTGGTTCTGCAGCAAGAGGGGTCTCACCAGAAGAGGAATCATCCAACTATTCCTGAAATTGAGCAAAATTACTGTATACAAGTGAGAAAAGCGATCAATTATGAAGTAATACAAATCTTTTTCTCCATTATCAAATAAAAACAAAGTGTAAAGGAGTACCTTAGATGGAATTGAAGACTCAAAGCTAGAAGAAGACTCCTGGAATCTCCATATCTCCGAGGGCTGACTTCCTGCACTTATATTTGGCAAAGTCAAGAGGCACTGGTCGACAGCCTGGCTCCACATACCGTAGGCCAAACCGCTCTCCTGTGTCCCTGCTGGACATATGCAAGGCTGGATATTTGGGCTGTCCTGTCACTCTCACAGAGGCACTGTTTAAATTCATCATTAACACAGGGTCAAACACTGCAGGTAGGACGACCCCAGGCTGCTTCAAGTCCACCAGCCGCTGATAATTCCAGCGTGCCACTCCAGTCATTCCCTGTGCCTGGAACAGCTCAGGAGAGACACGATTGACTGTTACCCACTGAGCCTGGTGGAAATGAGCAGCACCTGCTGTGAGGTGCCTCTGACAGGGATGCAAATGGGCACAGCAGCTCCATCACCCTTTACATGATTGATCTGTAAGATTCCCCCGTGTCTGTAGAGGATTCCTTCCTCCACCTCAAGGTCACTCAGGCAGCCTCTAAAGCCACCACACCTTTAGCATTGAGGGTTTAAAAAGGAAGATGTTGTTGGGATCCTTAGCAAGGTGGAAATGTTGAAGCACTTCTTCCACTCTCTGGACCAGCTCTCTGGGATTTGGCACTTTTGTCCTGCAGTGCTGTCTGATGTGCTGCTTGGTGGGATTAGCAGGCTCAATACCACAGAATATGTATGCATTATTCAGTTTCACCAGGTCGCTCTGATCCACTACAGAGAAGGCAGCAGAGAGGAACTGGCAGAAGGAGCTATACAGAGGATGATGCTCTGACACACACTCCCTGGTGAACCGCCGCACACAGTGAAATAAGTCCAATTTAACAATGATGTTCTCATTGTACTTCAGGCAAGCGGCACACAAATTCTTGAGGTTCTCTGAGGTAACCTCTGCCACGATAGCTTCCATGGTTCTCCAGGCATCCCACTGCAGGTGCTCATAAGGTGCTGCGTCCATGACTCTGAAAGCGGCACAGCAGTCCCTAAGTACACAAAAGGGAAATAAAAAAAAATTCAGTTAAATATAATCATTACCTTCGCTTACACTACTTGACGTGATGTGTGATGTGGTGATTCATACCTGTCCACCCACTGGTACTTGGTCTTGGGGATACCAGCAGCACTGTAGCGATTGGCCAGCCCACAGTACATTGACTCTAAGGACTGCTCACTTTCATATTGCAGCATCACCCAGGACAGGATCATCCAGTTCTCATTCATCACAGCGTAGGATGACATTGTGCCAGATGAGAGAGTCACTTTTCTAGCAATTCTGCATGTGTGATCTGACCTGAACACCTGTCCAAAAGTGCCTTGTAGGACCTGAGTGAGAGCTGCCTCCTGCTGCTGATATTCTTGAAGAAGGCACTTATGGGTGAGTAAGGCTGGCAAGATGTTCGTAAAACGCTTTGGTAGCATGTCTAGCCTCTGAGGTTTATCAGCGAGCCAGTATTTTTTGCATGCTTTACAGCACAGATGAGAGGAAAGGATATAATATTGCCCGCTGGTACCAAGAATGCCTCTGGGTCTTCCCACACCAGAGGACACAACCTGAGGATGTGGACAGCTGTAAAGACAAGGCAGGATGTAATTGTTCCTGAGCCTTTCCATAATACTGTGCTCCGGTTTCCAGATGAACAATGGATGGAGCTGGAAGTAGTTTGTTGATGGCAGGCCTGTGTTGGTTTCTATAAGCTCAGGCTGAGGAGGATAACGCCACAAGGAAAGCATGTTCATAAGGTGTCTCACCAGTCGTGATCCTGGCCAGAGTCCCATGGCTTCTATCTCTGTTTTCATCCAGATTTTTTACTGGAGGAAGCAGTTCCAGCAGTTAATATCTTGGATGTAACTGGACACAGGGGCTTCTGTCTGTGTGGTGGGCACTGGTGCATGTTCAGCAGGTACTGACTGCACAGCAGCTGTTGGAGGTGCTGTAGGTTCTGACTGCGCAGCAGCTGTTGGTGGTGCTGTAGGTACTGACTGCGCAGCAGCTGTTGGAGGTGCTGTAGGTACTGACTGTGCAGCTAGTGGTGGTATTTTGGGCAGTGATGCAGGGGCTTTACTCTGTGAGGAAGTGCTAGGCACAGAAGGTGGTGGTATGTGAGGATGGCAGACCGCATGTGGTGTTGGCTGTGGCAGAACTGCATGGAACAATAAGTTAAAAAATTAATAAAACATTCATGTAAATGACATGAATGAGATGTCTTTACCTGTCTTTTCTTTTGTTAGATCAGTTAGAACTTACATCAATAGAATATTTATTTAAAAATTCCATTAATGCAAGTTCAAATAATGTCCACCTATATGATTGAGCTGTACAGATTATTTAAAAACTTATAATGATCACAAATTGATCCTAATTTGAAAGTTTACTCTTTTAAAAACAGGTAAAGCTTTGAGTAGACAATACAAACATGTTAAACAGCATGCATAAAATTCATGAAGTGCACTCACCCTCATCACTGGTATGTTCAACCTTTACCAATAATTAGTATAACAAAAGAACACACATTTTAGAACAGGCAAGAACACTGCCAAAACAATAAAAAAAGGTATGAAAAAGAGTTATGAAGGATAAATCTGTGGGTAATAGGATACTACTCCCAAACTGATGTGGAAAATAACCTCTTGTTGTGGAGAAGACTGGACACCCAGTAGCTGCAGGTGACTCTGAAATATACATAGAATTTGTTTAGTATAACTCTAGTATGTGCGTTTTAATATGCCATAAACAGGTTGAAATAGATAATTCTGGACATAAAAGACATGACATTAATGTAGCCTCTTGGTTCACTTACTCTGCTATGTAGGACATTTGGGTGGAGACAGACTCAGCATCACCTGCTCCAGTTCCTCATCCTCCTCCATTACTGTGAAATGAAAAATACATCAGTAGACTGTAAGAATCAATATGAACAAATATAAATGTGGTTTACTCACCTGGATAATCAGAGGAAAGGCGTGAAGTGGAAGTTGAAGAGGGAGTTGATGGTGAGGGTGTAGCAGAAGGGGCTGTGGTCACCTGTTTTTTCTGCTTTAAAAGATATTGCTGCAAGCGGTACATTTTACTTCCAGGAACACAGCTCTTCCTCATTATACAGGCAGCATGCCCATCAGCCCTGGTATTCCAGATCTTCCTCCAGGTGTCTTGTGCTTGTGCTCCAAATCCAACAATGTTGTCATCATCTGACAAAACTGCCACTGGGTCTGGCCTCTCTGAAAGGTATCGCCGGAGATCCTCAATTTCCTTAAAACATCTTGAATATTCAAGAAATATTCAAGATTGCTCTCCTTGCAATGACCATCTGGGTTGAACTGCCCAGCCTGTTCTTCCTCATCAACCTTACTGGACAAGTACAAAGTGTAGCCAAAATCATTCTCCACTAGCCACCGGAAAGACTTCCCTTTGTACTTCCCAAACTGAAGAATGTATTCTCCTAACACTTCTTGCTTGTCTGAAACATCCCCTCCCCTCTGTAAAACAATAGAATGGGCATTGTTCCTGACCAAATCTTCTCTTTGAGGTGTTGACTTGTCTTGCAAAGAAGGATTGTCCTTAATCCTTCTTGCATCTTCAGACGGGTCCCGACGTAAATGACCTGATGGGCCTCCCCTGAAGGACACTTTGATTCTCCCAGTGGAAAAAAAATATTTTCTTCATGCCAATAGCCTGAATAGTACCCATAGACACGAACAGTTGACATAAATAAATATATAAAAGCATTTACATAGTTATGCATAATGTTTTGTAAAGTAAAAATATGGTAACTAATTCTTTTAAAATGACAGGTTTCATGTTAGAGTAAAAGATCAATGACCCAACATTTAATTAAACTATTGAAATGATCTAATCTACATCTACTCTAATATATTCTAACCTAATCTAAAATAATTGTGTGATCTGCTCACTTGTTACCAAAAGACTTTATTTTACTGTGTGTTTGACTACTGAACAAACAACAGACACTGAACAGTAGACAGTAGAAATTAAATTTCACTCGGCATACAAACGTATAATAATACTCCTGAATTAACCCTACATATATAGTTACAAACCATTCAAATGATATTCATAATATACCAATGTTTCTTTTGAGTACATAAGTAATTTTGTTATTTGTAAGTCGCTTTGGATAAAAGCGTCTGTTAATTGAATAAATGTAAATTTAAATGTAAATGTAAGTGTACAGTACACTTTATCTGCCGCCTAATAGCGCTTTTTTTCCTCAGGTAAAATGACGAATGTTAATCCGACGTCGGGGGGGGGGATAAAAAAAAAGAGATGAAAGCCGAAAAAATAAAGCCGATAAAGTATTAACCCTCTTCACTCAACTATCGCGTGGGGCAGTGTCCCTTATAGGATAATAAGTAGTATGTATTATTAATGTCCACTTGACAGCAGTACTAATACAGTGTACTCTCTCACTGCGCTATTTAAATGTGTAAACGTTCCCCCCTGGAATTAGTTTATTCGCGAGATCTTCAAATCTAGTGATCTGTAGTGATAAAAACCAACCCTCGGAACAGCGCCATGGAATCAACATGTGGCCAAAAATATATTGCATCCGTAGTGATGAGGACTACCATTGAGAATGAATGGGAAAAGTTATGGAAAGTTAAGCATAACGTTTTTGAGACCGGGCAGAAACAAGCTGGATGTTTTGAACTTTGCTTTAATAATTGCCCAGTTGTCATCACTGCAGGATCAGGTCCTATAGGAACAGCCAGAAAGCGAGACCTTGAACAGAGCAGATTTCCTTCTTTTGTGCTTTTGTAGCAAAGCAGATAACATTTGCTTACAAAATGAAAGGGAGTCTTTGCTTTTCCACAGAAAGTGGAAGCCTGGCTCTTTCATTGCTCAATAAGATTCTGAACGTGACTGGAAAATTTTCTGTAAAGTACTGGTCACCAAGTTCACCTATCAGCAAGAGGTCTACGCTCGAAAAAGCGAAAATGGGAGCGGTTTCCCTTCCATTGTGCTTTTGTAGCAAGGCAGATAACAGCTGCTTGCAAAATCACAGGCAGTCTCTGCTTTTCCACTGAATGTGGAAGCCTGGCTCTTTCTTATATCAAGAAGACAAGAGTAATGATGCGTTTGACTCGAAGTTGTAACTTGTAATTCCCCACCTCCAAGCAGGAAAATACAAAGAAAACGCACCCTCAACTTGAAATTGCCATTCGTCAACAGTGGGAAGTCTTCTCATCTACCAGTTCCTTCCCTGTTCATCGAGTGACGTCAAGTCAGCATGACAGATTCAGAACTCACAAAGTGGCACTTACCTTAGTGGTTATTTGCTTTAGAGCAGGGTTGTCCAGTCTTATCCGGAAGGGGCCAGTGTGGTTGCACGTTTTCATTCTAACCAAGCAGAAGCCACACTTTAGTCTACTGAAAGCCAAGATCAGCAGAGCAAACAATTGGAATCAGGTGTGGATCCTGCTAGATTGGAAGGAAAACCTGAAGATCGGACAACCCTGCTTAAGACCAATCAGCATATAGACATATTTGATTGTGAAATATAAAACATTGACTATGTAGATAGCTGATTGCGGAAAATGTATACGTCTCATCACAGTTTGCATGCTAGCTTGTCGCTAACAAAAGGCAGACATGGAGAGACCCCATTTTCTTACATTTTTGCCCCTGTTCACAGGTCAAACGTGCCCTGATGGATAATGATGTGCTTCCAAACAGCAAAGAACCACTAACATTACCAGTTCTCGCTACACACAGAAGACAATGAAAAAAAAAGGCCCAAAAAAACACCTACAACTTACATACATACCACACCAGAGTTGGGTCGGCACTAACGTTCATCCACGACAAAGGTCATCTGTAATCTCCTACTCAAAAGGACACCGCAACCACCTGTGGACATACAACTGACACACAGCACCCCAAAATTGAGCAGAACAGATAGTGAAGGATACCATCACCAGAGGGAAAGGAGAAAGCACTGAGCTCCCTGACTTCCCAATTCCAGCCAAGTGATAGAGTGTTGGACGGTCCAATGATAAACCATGGCTGGTCAAACACACCAACCTGTTTTCATAGCACAAGTTATAAATATTAGAAAAATTGATAGATGTAGCCAATCTGGCAGACCAATCCGTCAGCCCAGTTTGACATCCTGTTGCAACGACCCTTGGCATATACAAACCCCTTAAATGGTAACTGGCAGCACACGGGGCCCCTCATCATGGAGGGAAAGCACCCAGAAATGCACTTTAATAAAGATAGGTACACCGTGAGGCTCGTCAGTTCACTCTTAGGCACTCACACACCACTCACTCACTCACTATGTATGTATGTATGTATGTATGTATGTATGTATGTATCTATCTATCTATCTATCTATCTATCTGAGATTTTGTCGCACTGCGCCCTTGCAAATCTTTTTGCGCACTACAATGAAATGTGGAAGCATACCGATTTTATTTATCTCGTAAGAATATGTAGATTTTACCTTCATAAAATAGACGTGTTTTATTCTATGATTATTTTACATGCCTGTGCCGCATTAAGGGGATTGATGAAGGGCATCATGAGCCATGGTTGGCAGGGGTAACCATTGTCCCCGAGCAGGAGTCCACTGTGCATCATACTGTGAAATGCACGATAAGTACTTTTTACGCAAAGTAAGAACTTTGACAAGCAATTATTTAAAAAAAATATATTGATGAGTCAGTTCCTACAAATGACCACAAAATGCACAGTCCCCAGAAAGAATCCTGAATGCATGCCATATGGGATCCTATCATTTACCACACAAAGAATAATAATAATAAAAAAATCAACTGCATACTTGCTTTACACATCCATAATGGCAATTTAAATTAAATCACAAGTAACTGTGAGATAATATATTATAATATGACTTATACTCATAGCTAATTAATCAATACATGTCATCTGCCTCTGAGTGTTGTTGTATCAGAATTTGACCAGTAGATGGCAACAATGGAACATTTTATACAGAAAATTCAACAAAAACAAACAGAACAGTTTCTTTTTAGGTGTCTGTTTTATTTAGTTAATTTTCATTTAATTTATTTTCAGACCGAGATAAAGCTCTGATGTTATTTTCAGGACAGGGTTAACTTCAGGTTACCCTTTGCAGTTACTTGGTAGCATGACAAGCTGCATTTCTTTGCCTTAAGAACAGAGAGACTGGTGAGGAAATGACAGTTTATAGCTGATATAATGTAAATCATAAGTGGAACTTACTTGTTTTATTGATATTCCTCAGTTTTGTATGTAACTATAAACAGTCAAAATGGTGTATATACTGACTTAGCACACAAAAAAAATTGTGTAGGTCTCCCTTATGCCACCAAAACAGCTCTGGCCCATCAAGGCATGGACTTCACAAGACCTCTGAAGGTGTGCTGTGATATCAGTGATCGATCATTAAAGAGATCGTGCAGTTTTTGTCTTCATTTTACCGCTTTTGCTTTTACATGTTTCTGTCAGCTACGCAAACAGTAGTGCGTGCATACTACAACCCCAATTCAGACAAACTGGGACAGTATGGAAAATGCTAATAAAAACAAAGACGAGTGATTTGTAAATGGACTATGACTTGTATTTAAACAAAAAACGTGTAAAGACAAGTTATTTGATGTTTTATATAATCAACTGCAAGTTTTTTGAAGGTAAACGTTTATTTTGAAATTGATGCATGCAACAGTTTCCAAAAAAGTTGGGACAGAGGCAATTTATGACTAATAGCGATGTGAGAAGTTGAAATAAGAAGGTGATGTGAAACAGGTGAAGCAATCGTCTAATCATAGTATATAAGGAGCCTCCAAAAAAGGCCGAGTCCTTCAAGAGCAAGGACGGGTCAAGGCTTCTGCCAACAGATGCATCAGTGAATAATCCAACACTTTGAGAATAACATTCATTCCCCAAAGACAAATCGGTAGGATTTTGGGCATTTCACCTTCTACAATGCATAATATAATTAAAAGATTCAAGGAATCCGGTCAAATCTCGGTGTGAATGACGAGGCCGAAAACCACTTTTGAATGCGCGTGATCTCCGCTCCCTCAGACGTCACTGTCTTAAAAACTGTCATAAGTCTGTAATGGAGATCCTGACATGGGCTCGGGAATACTTCGGTAAACCTTTGTCAGTCAAAACCATTCGCCGCTGCATCCACAGATGCAAGTTAAGGCTTTACTGTGGAAAACAGAAGCCAAACATAAACACTGACCAGAAGCTACACCCACTTCTCTGGGCTCGGTCTCATCTGAGATGGACAGTAGCACAGTGGAATCGTGTTTTGTGGTCCGACGAGACAACATTTCAAATAGTTTTTGGATAAAACAGCCGTCGTGTTCTCCGGGCCAAAGAGGAATAGGACCACCCGAGCTGTTATCAGTGTCAGGTCCAAAAGTCAGCGTCTGTCATAGTATGGGGGGGTGAATTGAATTTTTCAAATGACTCTTTTTGATGTTGCTTTTTTTTTTTTTGCATTTTCCATACTGTTCCAACGTTTTTTGGAATTGGGGTTGTACTTTAATTATGGTAACCAGGGAAAAAGTAGAGAGACACGCTTTCTCTGAATAATTTATTAATTTTGGCCGGCGGGTCTTCACATTATGACAATATCCACCTTTTTCCTGAGAAACCATGATGGATTCTAACTTCCGTTGTACTGTTTTTCTGTTCCGGTCTCTATAGGAATACTTATTAAAACTGGCTAAAGAGAGCGACTGAATTACTTAAACAGAAACTTTGTTAATAAGTGTTAATAAGAATAAAAATTAACTCAGGGTCAAGCTGTGCTGCCATTGGCTGCCACAACAACAGCAATAAAGTTTAGAAATTCCTGGAAAATACTTGTTTTGAGCACCAGCAAACCTGAAAAGAATGTCCCTGCCTGGTGCCATGTGGTAAATGGTGCACTTATATAGCACTTTTATCCAAAGCACTTTACACTGTGTCTCATTCACCCATTCACATGCACACACATGCACACACATGGGAGCAGATCTGCCATGCAAGGTGCTAATTTGCCATTGGGAGCAACTCGGGGTTCAGCATCTTGCCCAAGAACACTTCGGCACGTGGAGTCACGTGGGCCGGTAATCGAACCGCCAACCCTACAATTAGTGGGCAACCTGCTCTACCACCTGAGCCACAGCCGCCCCATTGGCCTTGTATTCTGTGCAAAATATTGCTGAGACGAAACGTGCATGGGTTGCAGCCCTCTAAACTTCAGCCCTCTAAACTTCACCTAAACTTCTGACTGAGCTCTAACTCTGCTTTCAAAAAAATTAAGTTGCCATGTTTCCTGTGCAAAACGTGGCCTATTATATTACTGTGCAGATAATTATATTCTTCTGTGCTTTTGTAACTTCTTCATAGTTCCTCACCATCAACGCCTTCAGAGAAACCAAAGTAGTTAATTATATCGATGTAGCTGACCTCGGACCAACGCGTCATATCATCTACCCAGTCATTAAACTTTGATGAGTGAGGTACTGTCAAAAGACGGTCATCGCAACACTAAAATATCCGCACTATAGAGCCATTTTCATGTGTTTAACGTCACATTATCAGCTAGGAACAAAATGCTAATTTGACTCTAAACACCCTGGAGAACAGAAATGTAAAACATCCAAAGAGAGTGAGCGGCAACAGGTCACTGATGAAGCACTTTGGTGACTGTTTCCACAACTAGCAGTGATAACGCTATAGCCTGATTGTGGAAGGTTTTTAGAAGCACGCATGAGGCTAAACGTTATCAACCTGCATATAGCTTTGAAATAAAACTAACAGATAATGTACAGTCATTCAGGCTTTTAGAGAATACAGGGACTCCCAAAAATAGACAAAAAGTTCCAGATGGACTGAGGCAATTGATGGCTACTGTCAATATCATACTGATCTCCAGTGGAGCTTGAGCGGGGTTTCTCCAAAATCAGTCTCATTTGTAGCTCACAGCGTGAATACCTTCTCATCCCCACCATCTCATCTCTGGTGTTTTTGAACAACATGGGTCCACCACTTACAAAGTTCAATCCCGAACCATTTATGCGGTCATGGATACATAAGGGACACAGGGAAGAGGAGGAGGACACTGACATGACAGCTTTGTGGAATATTTTGTCTTAGGTAAGATGATTTTTTCTTGATTATGTTGTGCTGGAAATGTTTATTGTGAGTATGCTTTCTGTATGAAACGTAGCTTTGTTTTCAAAGTGCTTTGGGCGTATGTGTTTCGTAGCTAACTGAGGTGACGGCACATAAGCTGATAAAATGTGCAATCAATTAATGTTTCCCTTTGTACTGAGAATACTCACTGCTATTAAGTTCGTTATGCTATTACATCACTGTACCAGTGTGATCAGTTACACAGACCTATCAGCATTTAATATTGTTGGCTACATGAGATACTGGAAGCACTTTTACACGTCTGTAAGTCAGAGGACCGGGACCTTTCACGTGCCTTCCGACCTGCCGGATCACTACCCTCTTAGTGTTCCGGGGCGTGCAGATTTACAAATTAAACACTGTACATAAATATATATATATGTATGTATATATATATATATATATATATATATATATATATATATATATATATATATATATATATATATATATATTCTGTTCTGTATTCATTAGGTATGAAGTATAGTCTGTGCTACTTGATAAGTGGTTAGTTATTTGTCTCAATTTTTGTGTGTGCTGTAAGCATACTGTAATCCTCAGCAGCTACGGATGATGTGGGTGCATATTTCAATTAAAATGAATTCCACCATGCATTTTTTTTAATGTGGCTTTATTTAACAAATAAAAGAGCAATAATGAGTGATAAAATGTACTTTAAGATAAAAGGAATAATTTTGGCTTACATAATGGCAAAATAATTTTAGCAAAAGGTGATATATATACTGATAAGCTTTATCCCATTAGACACTTTATTTTGATAAAATAATGGAATATGTAAAGAAATCTTCCGATTAATGGATAAGGGATTTAAAAGCTCCGCGGAGTTTAAGTTGAGCTTTCATACAGGCGCTGGTCAACTAAATCAATGGCCCGCTGAACCCACTTAAAGCCTGGGTCCACGCACACGCGGCTGGAATTCTGGGTAGTAAAACTGGAAAGAAAAGAAGATTTAAGTCAGTGTTGGTCAGCAATATTCACTAAAACTAGTAATATTCCTTAAGTTTGTTTAAAAAATGAATGATTAAAAACAACCAGTCTTATATAGAAAAAAAAAAACAACGCTTACATGATTCCAGTTTTCGGACAGTCATTGCTTGTATTTACGTAGGTTTTAATGGCTCTTATAGGTATCGCTTTCTTATAGAATTTGAAACAACAGTCCTCTGGTCCTTTTGCACCTGTATAAAAAAAGGAAACATATTTAATTAATCTAATTATCATGTGAAAATACTCTGATTAAGCACTAACGTTTTAAAGCGGTATGAGAAATTGCCTAATACATGTTTATGTTTTTTTTTCCGTTACTAATAAATAAAAGACAACTATTTTTAAAAATGTTGTTCATCTGTTCAAATCTGGAGAAATCGATACATTTCCGAATAGCTCTGTCACTGGCCTTCTTTAAAAAAAGACAAAAGAATACCTACCTGTTTTCCGTTCATGCTATGCTAACTTTCCTCTAACAGGCGTTTAGGTCGATGATATTTTCAGACCCTGACCTATTAACTAGTATGAGGAGATCAAGACTATCTAGCCATTTGGTAAAGAATAGAACGCACTTCCATAAGTCGCTCTGGATAAAGGCATCTACTTTTTTGCTGTGAATGTAATGTATAAATGACCTTGAACTAAAGCGTGTAATGAACAGATGGAAGAACAAACTTTGACAGTTTTTAAGAAATTCAGCAACAAGCGCATTGCTAAGCGAGCGAAAAATGAACACGTCTGATAGTTGAAGTCACTGGACACCAGCTATAAGACGAAAGATCAATTGTTTTTATATTATGTTCAAGTCACTTCCAAAAAAAACAATCATGTACTAATTGAATAAATACCTAAACCAATATATCTGAGTGATTAAACTATTGTAAAAAGACAATTTGCAAAAACATTTATTTATAAAAAGCTGAAAAATCTTACTCTGGGCAGTTGTGAAGTACTGATGGCAGGCAAGAACCAGCAGAACCAGCAGAAGAGGACGAGCAAACATGGCTCCTGATGGTGAATGTTGATGATGATGATGAAGATATTGCTGTATAATGTAATAATGCAGATATCACCTCACTCTTGACTTTATATAATCTGCGAGCAGGGGGAGTGTGTGGTTTGGATGAAGGGGAGGTTTGTAGGCAGAATGTTCCACCTTGACTGAGAGACAAAAAAAAGCACCACTTGTGGTTTTCACCAATGCGAGAAAGTGGCGTTTAACACGTTGAAGCCAAACTTACCTCATAAAAACGTGCTAAACACACACATAAACCAATAAAATCATATAAAGATAAATACATATTAGTATTTTGGAGCAATTTAATAACACAGCAGTTTTATCAGTTTTTATTATACCACAAAGCTGTTGAATTCTGGATTCTGACTGGACAGAAGGCATTGAATAATTTTCTCTAACAGCAGCTCTGACAATAGTACCGCTTCGAACCACAGATTTATATTAATGCACTCATTCTTGTATGTTATAGTTTCTAACAATGCCTCAATAGAATACCACATTTCCCAGAAATTCATGTTTTCACTAATGGTACAGATCAGTTGCACTTTGACCAAAACCATACACACCGATCTCATTACTAAAGCATAGGTTGCATTCTGTACTCATTCAGAAAGCATTACCACTTACTGTAATATATTTATACTGTATATTTGAGTCATCACAGCTTGAACTCTCTTAACACACAGCTCTATAGGTGCAAACGAAAATGGATCTCACACCAATCAAAACCTCCTTTGGTCAATTCTTCCAAAGGAACACACATGTGGCCTGTTTAATAAACCTGTATAACCTGTGCCACACTTGTGTTCCTTTTGAAAAATGGACCAAAACAATGGCAGAAGCTCAACAACTATACACTGATCAGACATAAAATTAGAACCACTGACAGGATGTATGTCTCAAGCTGCAATGTGCTGTATGCTCCATGGTGTGCTGCGGCCCATTCACTTCCTTATGATATACATCGATCAGTCATAACATTAAAACCACTGACAGTCGAAGTGAATAACATTGATTATCTCGTTACATAGGCAACTGTTAAGGGGTGGGATATATTTATTAGGCAGCACATGAACAGTCAGTTCTTAAAACTTATGTGTTGGAAGCAGGAAAAATGGGCAAGTGTAAGGATCTGAGTGCCTTTGACAAGGGCCCAATTGTGATGGCTAGACGATGGGGTCAGAGTATCTCCAAAATGGCTGGTCTTGTGGGGTGTTCCCGGTATGCAGTGGTTAGTACCTCCCAAAAGTGGTCCAAGGATATACAACCGGTGAACCGGTGACAGGGTCATGGCCAGCCAAAGCTCACTGAAATACGAATCCCAGAGAAGAGCTACTGAAGCACAAATTGCTGTAAAAATTAATGCTGGCTCTGATAGAAAGGAGTCAAAACACACAGTGCATCACAGCTTGCTGCATATGGGGCTGCGTAGCTGTAGACTGGTCAGAGTGCCCATGCTGACCCTGTCCATGACAAAAAGCACATACAATGGGCAGGTGAGCATCAGAACTGGACCATGAAGCAATGGAAGAAGGTGGTCTGGTCTGATGAATCACATTTTCCTTTACATCTTATGGACAACCATGCATGTATGTACATCACTTACCTGGGGAAGACATGGCATCAGGATACACTATGGGAAGAAGGCATGCTGGTGGAGGCAGTGTGAAGTTCTGGGCAATGTTCTGCTGGGAAACCTTGGGTCCTGGCGTTCATGTGGATGTTACTTTGACACGTACCACCTACCTAAACATTGTTGCAGACCAAGTTCACCCCTTCATGGTAACGGTATTCCCTAATGGCAGTGTCCTCTTTCAGCAGCACAATGCATCCTGCCACACTGCAAAAATTGTTCAGGAAAGGTTTGAGGAACATGACAAAGAGTTCAAGGTGTTGACTCGGCCTCCAAATTCCCCAGATCTCAATCCGATCAAACATCTGTGGGACGTTCTGGACAAACAAGTCCGATCCATGGAGGCCCCACTTCGCAACTTACAGGACGTAAAGGATCTGCTGCTAACGTCTTGGTGCCAGATCCCACAGCACACCTTCAGAGGTCTTGCGGAGTCCATGCCTTGACAGGTCAGAGCTGTTTTGGTGGCACAAGCGTGACCTACACAATATGACGCATGTGGTTTTAATGTTATGGCTGATCAGTGTATATGACCGCTATCATTTCATCAAATTAAATTTCGTCCAGGCCCAAGTCTAACCAAATCCGAGCCGCTTCAAGGTTGCTTCTGTAGTCTGTACTGTCAGGTAAGAGAACAAGTCATTTATTGCAGTCTGCTTTTTACAGGAAAAGTAGATTATAGTATTCACTTCAGTATTCATTTCGATACCAGATAGTTACTATACACAACTGTATTACAGAAGTATTGCACTCTGTTCTCATTTACATACTATACTGTTTAATGTACTGTAGTCCAGTATACTACATGAAGAAACTGTGAGACTATATATATATATATATATATATATATATATATATATATATATATATATATATATATATATATATATATATATATAAACTAAGACTATAGACCTGATAGTAAGGGTAGTCATTCTGTATTTTTGCAGAATTGAGCAGAAACCACTTCATAATTGAGGCAAACAACAACTCTTATTAGATGAACAACATCATGGTCAACAACATTATTTACCTACCAGAAAATCAAAACAGGTGAGGTCATGTTCCCCCCAACCAGGGACAGACAAGATTGTTTTTCTTAGACACCACATTTCGTAATTTAAAAGTATTTATGTTATTCTACTGTATTTTTCATACATTTGCATAGGTTGTATTTACATGCGTACATTTGTTCTCTAATTGACTGTACATTTTGTATTGGGTGAATTCAAGGATATAAAAATGTATTTTCTTTCTTGCAGTAATTTGGTGTATTTGTATACTTCTTCATTTTATTTTGAGGATTGTAGTGTAATATTGTTCAAGCCATGAATTATTCACTACAGTAACAGGTTTTTAAATGAGTGATCCTGCTAGTAGACACGGTGTGCGTGTGTTTTTATTGGCTTGTGTGCACCACTGGATGATTTTTGGTTTTCACTGTTTATTTTTGGGATGAAAGTTTGGGGTATGTGCAGATGAGAGACGTATTTCGGTATTGTGTTTTAGGTATTGAGAAAATGGGGTAATGTTCAATGATGAAATAACTTTAATATTTCTAACTATAATATTTTAATATAGGTTTTAAAAAAAAAATTGTGAAATAAATTTATTTTAAAAACATAACAAAGATATCTGCAGTTATAACTAGTTTAAATATATATGATATATGCTATGTAACAATGAGAAAAAGAGTGGAGGCTGAAGTGGAAAATTTGCTTGCTGCAGCTTTTTGCAGTCCTGTTTGTGGTCAAGAGAAATGAGTAGGGGGTGGAGGAGTGGTTTGATGAGAACAAGCTAACATTCAGCACCTTATTGTGCAGAAAAAAAGTTTCACAAACTCTGAGAGGAAACACTGCAGGTCTGCGGCATTGTTAGCTGACTCTGCCTTAAAAAGTCCCCCCAACCCCTTTACGAGTTATATTACTGTAAAGACAAACTTCAGACGTGAAGACAGGGGAAGTCACAGACTGAACCATGCCAGGCCTGGTGTCTTTTATCTGAGCAGATTTACAACAGGAAGATCAAATGTCCTTAATTCAACCAATTTAGCTTCACAATATCTAAACACAGTTTTTTTTTTTTTTTTTTAAGTATAAAGGCAATTATTATAATTATAATTATTAATTATATATTAAGAGTAAAGACAAATTGAATTCTTGACTTCAAATATTCAGCAAATGCACAGTATGTAGAAACATCAACACTGCAAAAAACACATTTAATAAGTACAGAATAAAAGACCGTGTATAATTTTGTATGGCGGGGTGGCATGATGAAATGGAGTCACTGTTACCACACTGGAGTTTTTCTATAACAGCACGCCTCAGAGTGTTTTATCCGTCTTACACCACAGCAATTTCCATAATTACATACCAAATATTATATATTTATATTTAATTAAGAAAATTACATTATAACAGTTGCTCCCACACCAGCCTCATGTATTTTCTCTCTCTCTGTCTTTTTCCTCTGCCTTGAAGTTAATCAAACAAAAAACAAACAAATAATCAACAACAACAAAAATGCAGACACTGCAAGAACCCCTCTGTCCTGAAGACTTTCCTGTGTTGGAGACTGCTTCCCTAATGTATTAGAATGAGCAGGTTTAATATAAACCTGTGATTTGCATCTTAAATTTTCAGCCAGTGCTTACATTATAAACATCAATGTGGCAACCTCCAGTTTAGTGATATCCCAATTAACCACAACTGATGTAACCGAGCAGACTTGAGCTGAATCAGGTGTGATATATCAGGAAGAACAATAATCCCTGATATTTTAGTCACATAAGTTTGTTTAGCAGTATTTAAAATCTAGTTCTATGACAATCTTTGTACATGGTTGTGTTTATAGATGGAATTGATCGGGAGGAAATGCACTTTGTTACGAGTATCGACACTCTAACACTCTAACACAGAGGTAAACACGGCATTTAGCAGGGGGTGAAGCCACAGACAGAAGGTGTGAAAAAGTGAGAAACACACAGTGGTGCGGTGGTTAGTCAGCTCATTCAGAGTCTAAGGCCAATGTAATGACGGCATGGAAAAAAACTAAAGTCACAAAGAAAAAAAGGGCAAAAAATAACTTCAGAGCTGGGGTGGAATAGACTTGTTTGGGTGGTGGGGAAAAAAGGTAGAGATTAAAAAAAAAAAAAATCAGATGTAATGTTCTTTGCTGGTTTAAAAATATTTCATAATAGATGAAGTTGATACTATAGTCAGCTGTATACTAGGAAAAAAAAGTCCCTGAGTACTAGGAAAAAAGTCTCGAACGTGTGGTCGAAAATGAACGTGCTGGTTAAATTTCTGGGTCGTTATCAGCCTGGAAAAACCTCTGAGATACTGCTATAGACGTCACATCCGCCATGCAAGAAAGGCAGCTCGTGAAGCTTTAAGGACAGCTCTGTTGAAAGACATCACCTTCCACACTGCGCTCTTTCAGTTCCAAAATCAGCACAAATGCATTTTAACAATTGCTTTGTCCTTAAACAGTGTAATATGATACCCATCTGTATCTTCCCTATTTATTGCATTGATTTATTTAAGTTACTTGTTAACATTTCTGCACTAATAAAACATTGTAATGTCCTGAATCAGTTTTCCTTTAACGATTCAAAAGATGATTAACCGACAACGAGCCATCCATCCATCCATCCATCCATTTTCCATACTGCTTATCCTACACAGGGTCGTGGGGGAGCCTGGAGCCTATCCCAAATAATTTGGGGCACAAGACGGGGGAAACACCCCAGATAGGGCACATCGCAGGACACAATTGCACACACATTCACACACTATGAACAGTTTGGAAATTCTAGTCAGCCGACAACACACGTCTTTGGACCAGGGGAGGAACCAGAGTACTCAGAGGAAACCCCCGAAGCATGGGGAGAAATGCAAACTCCACGCACACAGGGCAGAGGCGGGATTCAAACCCCCAACCCCAGAGGTATGAGGCAAATGTTCTAACGACTAATGCCCTACCTGACAACTAGAAAAAAAAACAAACAAACTAATGTTTATGCAAAACAGATGTAATGCTTTTACATTGTTGTGAATATGTTGTGTTTGTATGGGCTGTGTGTGTCTTCCATCTGAGCTATGTGTGTGCAATGAGGGGCACCTACCCCTTTTCCCCTGATTGCCATGGCACCCTTTTTTGGTAATACATTATTATTATTTTTTTTCATAAAGGCCTGACATCCATAAGTTGAAAGGTGAATTTGCCAGTTGAAGCAATAGAAATTAAGCTCACGAGTACCAGTGAAAACGCAGTGAGTGACACTTGCAAACACAAAGGTAAGTAATGGTAAATGGTCTGCACTTATATAACGCTTTTTTAACCTCAGCGGTTCTACAAAACACTGGTTCTCATTCACCCATTCACACACACTCACACACCAATGGTAGCAGAGCTGCTATGCAAGGCGCTAACTTGCCACCGGGAGCAACTTGGGGTTCAGCGTCTTGCCCAAGGACACTTCGGCATGTGGAGTCACGTAGGCCGGGAATCAAACCGCCAAACCTACGATTAGCAGACAACTAAGCCACAGCCTCCCTCAATTAATTTCTCATTCTCTGTAACTGTCAGATTCAATTAAAATCTGAACTGTAACACAAAAAAAGAGTTATACTTCATACAGTACTCTGGTGAGAGATAGCAGATTTAATTTGTGGTTTTCAAAGTCAGTTTGTTTCTCAACTTTTTTGCTTGTTGTCACATTATGTTTAAACCTATAGTATTTCACTTCATCATCGACAAATCATGCAGTAGTATAACAGCCAGCCAGAAATATAGTGGGTCTGATTCTGAAGGTCACATTTTAGGCTAGTTCTCTGATCATTTTTGTAGCTAGTTTGAACAGCATATATTTAGTAATAAAATGCATTCTTGTATGCATTCTTACGCTTACCTTACTGATCAGAAGATTGTCAGTTCCAATCCCAGCACTGTCAAGCTGTCACTGTCACTGCTGGGCCCTTGAGCCAGGCCCTTAACCCTCAACTTCTTAGTTGTATAAATGAGATAAATGTTAGTTGCTCTGGATAAGGGCATCGGCCAGTTGTCATAAATGTAAGTCAAATCCTCTAACAGCCTGAGAGTTGGCAACTGAGCAAATAATTATTCAAATAACACATTTTGATGAATGCCAAACACTTTTAAGGTGTAAGCATAACATATGATGTTTGTTGTAAAATTCCAGTTTACATTATCTCTCAAAATTGATTACTTGACAGATTACATTGTAGTTTTTTTTTTCTTTTTTTAAACCTCTAGATCCATTTTTAAATGTGAGCATGTGCCCCTCTAAAGGTCTTCTGATTCAGTGGGGACACCTACACAAACCTACCCCCCCCCCCCCCCCGCCCCCCCACACACACAAACTCAAGCACACTTTCAATCTAAATATATAGTATATAGGTGTGAATTTCCTTGCAAGGGAGAGATGAGTGTCATGCATGAGCAGCAGACAGGAAGTTTCAAAACTAAACACACATACACATACAAACACACACATACACACACACACACACACAGAGACACACACATTGTTGTGTTAACCACATCATGTGGGTGAGATGCTCCTAGGTAAAAACCTCGAAGCCTTTAATTTTTATCAACTTCATTATCAAACATGCAGAAGTTATTCTGCTTCTCTACTGGAACACAATGCATAATCTACTATATAATTCAATATCAATAAACCACATCGCACCACAGCATCAAACCACAACACACTCGATATCTTATTGAGCTTAATGAGGATTGGAACTTCCTGATCACACACAGCAGCAGAAAACCCACATTAACTATGACAGTGGGATTTGGTTTAATGTTCTGAAAGGTCACAAAATAATCGGCGCTGTGGTATGATGACTGTGGGAACTGCGGTTAAAGTCCTCTGATAGATACTAGAAAACTGAACTCAATTTCCTGGACTGCATGAAAACCACTGTTAAAGCGGTGTGCTCAGGTGCTCAGGAATATTTCTAAAAATAAAGATCAACATTCAACATACATTATTATTTATTTATAAAAAGAACAAGAACAACAACAAACAGTAAAAAAAACCCAGCAATAACAACAACAATGCAAACCACACCAGAAACACCACCACCAACACCACCACCAACAACAACAAAAACAAGAATAACATAACGTCATAATAATATCATATAATAACATTCTCCTTCTTCTTCTTATTATTATTATTATCATTATCATTATTATTATCATCATTATTATTATTATTATTATTGTTATTGTTATTGTTATTAATTTCAGTATGCATGCATTCATACTATAAAAAATGCAACTAATTAATAACTTTGTTACTATATGCATAATTTATACACTTTATATTCATACTTAATTAATAAAGACTGAGATGCATTTTATCGCACGCACATCTCATTAAGGCTCTTTCTGGAAACATGAAGTTCCTTTCTAGGTTTTCTTGTTTCTTCTTCTTCTTTTTTTTTTTTTTTAAAAAAATGCATCTTATTGTTTTACTCTTATCGCCAGGTTTTGTGTTTCTAACGTGTTTTAACACAATGCCAAATTTCTGGGCTTTTAAAATGTAAAACAGTACGAATCTGTATTTTGAACTTCCTGGACTTTCTGAAACTCTTGTTCGGAACACACACACACAGTACACACAATTGTAGAATTCGGACTTACACACCACTATAAACGGCAATGAAAAAATGTCATGAATAGAAATCCAGTAGGCTCATGTTTAGAGGGACAGTTCTTTTTGCTCTCTAGTCATTCAGTAAAAATATTTCATTTTTTGAAAGCATAATTAATGAGGGTTAGACAGCAAACTGGCATCTATACATCTTGCCAAGTGTTACGCTGGCCCATATTTCCACACACATGCTTATGAAATTAGATGTTCCACAGGCAGAGATGCCACCTGGTGATGCATGTAGGAGCAGCACCTGAGTGTACATTACACATAATTTTACACCATGCATGTGGTTATATGATTAAATAGGTAATTACACTTTTTGTTTATATTCACGATCTGTAACATGAAATCTGCATTATTCTTACCAGGATTAAAAAAAAAATCAGCATTCAGTGCACATCAAACATCTGACAATGGTCTCAGTGTGTGTCCTGTATGTGCTACACTGAACTTATTTATATAAGTTCATTAAATAAATTTAATTCATATAAGGCCAACAACAACCAAAACTGAGCCACAGCATTAAAAGTCAGACAGCAGATAAAGCAAATGAATGTAACTAGTCAACACTGGCACATTCAAGTGTTTCTATATGATAATAAGGCAGTTGGATTGTGGACTTCCTAGTCAATAGACCTCGGTCTGTTAGGTTGGGCAATCACATGTCCTCTACCCTCATCCTGAACACTAGCCTCCTACAGGGTTGTGTGCTGAGTCTGCTGCTCTACTCCTTATTCAACCACGACTGTGCACCTCTGCATAACTCCAACATCATCATCAAGTATGCAGATGATACCACGGTGGTAGTTCACATCAGCAACAATGAGGAGAAGTCTAGCAGCCACCAGCAACCTCACGCTCGATGCCAAGAAGACCAAAGAGCTCACTGAGGACCTCCAGAAATCTAACATCAGCAGACACTCTCCCATCTACATCCATGGGACTGAAGTAGAGCGTGTCTCCAGCTTCAAGTTCCAGGGTGTCGACATCTCTTTTTTAAATTTTTTTTATGTCTTTAATTTATTTATTCATTTTCATATGGCTCATTTACATGTGATTAATTTACATGTGATTCATTTACGTATGATTAATTTACATGTGATTCATTTTCATGAGATTCATTTTCATGTGATACATTTTCATGTGATTCATTTACGTATGATTCATTTACATGTGATTCATTTACTAATTTGCTTCTCTTTAAATCCAGTTTTAGACTGTGATATTACAAAGGTCTTTCCAGATTATTACTTGCTACACTGTATGAGATAACCCCAGTAAAATTGCCTGAATTCTATAATATAATTTGTTCACCATGTTAGGTTTAAATCCTCTAAAAACAGATTCGCAATTAAATAACATTACATCCTTCAAAGCATTGGCATGTTCTGCTTACTCTCACAATCCTCCAAACTCCCACACACCCAATGTCTCCATAAACAAACGAGACAGTAGTGTATCCTACAAAAACCGAACGTTGTCCACAATGTGAAAACAACTCGGAGAGTAAGCTGAACTTACCAACAAAATTACCAAGACTGATAAACAGTCTGCACACAATAATAAATATAATGTCCTTAACTTTTAAAGACTTGTAACAAATAATATAACAGTGTAGCATGTAAATCCGAGGAGATAAACACTAATAAAATTAAATAAACTGAAACTCTAACCCGGTCAGAGCCTCAAAACAGAGAAGCACATTAATACAGAAGTAAATTTTAAGAGGAGTGAGTCCACAAAATCTAGGTGAAGTAATGCAACGACGATATCTTCAATAAAAATCCGAATTCTGTAGAGCTGGAAGGCCGAGTGCAAAAAATAAAAATAAAAGAAGAGCGAAAAAGACTCCGCTGTATAGGTGATGCAGTTCACCCCGATATCAAGAGTTTAACATAGTCTCCTGCTTCCTCCGCTGAAATAAAGTCCTTCTGAACACCGTTATATGTAATGTGAAGCCGAGCTGGGTGAAGTATTCCATAGCGAGCGCCCTCAATACCACGAAGTTGACGCCGAACCTCGTTAAACGCGGCCCGGGCCCGGGCGGTCTTGGCTGTGTAGTCAGGGAAAATGGAGACGGTCAAATCCCTCACTGTAATCCGCTGGATCTGTCTCGCACAGTGTAAAATGTCAACACAGTCACTGTGATAGTGGAATCTGCACACAATAACTCGTGGTCGTTCACCAGGCTTGGGCTTCGGCTGAAGAGTCCGGTGGGACCGGTCCAAAACCGGCTCCTTCTCCAGACCAAACGCCTCTTTTAACAAGGCCGCTACAGCAGCAGTTGTACAGGTGTCAGGGCCCTCTGGAATTCCCACTATCCTAACGTTATTGCGCCGTGACCTCGACTCCAAATCCTCACATTTATTCTCTAATTGAGTCACGGTCGCAGTGAGAGACTCGATAGTAGTCTTCATATGAACTATGTCATCAGTGCAACCGGAGAGCGCGTGCTCCATTTCCCCAACAGTACCTTTCAGTGTTGATATGGTAGCATCAGTAGAAACTTTATCACCAGCCTGCTGTGTTTTCACGGCCTGCAGGTCAAGCTGGATAGTAAACAGCGCTTCCCCGAGAATCTTCTGGAGCGGCGATGTCCTTCCTCAGTGAAGCCAGCAGCTCGAGCCTGAGTGTGACGAAGTCAGGGTCACCGCTCGGCGACACGGATACAGGGGGAGAAGGGGACTCGCTCGAGGTGCGCACACTTGGCCTCAGTCGTGTCTGAATACCACGGGTTTTCGTGTTCTTTCCAGACATTTTAACGTACCACAAAGTTAAAATTGCAAACAAGGAAACAGAGTAGAATAAGTCAAAATATATTGTATGACCGAAAAGCGCTAATTAATTACAATTTTAATCGAAATCAGCAGGAGACTCCAACTTCGCGTCCTACTCCATCGAATTCCGAATTCCGAATCCCCGGGTGTCGAGATCTCTAAGGATCTGGCCTGGCACCATAATATTTCAATTCAGGTTAGAAAGGAGCAACGGCATCTTTACTTCCTGAGGAGACTGAAGAAAGTTCATCTGTCTCCCCAGATCTGTTTCTATCATTGCACCATTGAGAGCATCCTGACCAACTCCGTCAAGTGTGGTATGGCAGCCCACGGTATCTGAAAGAAAAGCCCTGCAAAGGGTGGTGAAAACAGTCCAACACATCATTGGTGCCCAACTCCCAGCCACTGAACATCTTCACCACAGGATATGTTTGTGTAGAGCACGCAACATCATAAGGGGCTCCTCCCATCCCAGTCACAAACTCCTTCCATCCAGGAGGAGATATAGGAACTTTCACACCAGAACCAGCAGGCTCAGGGCCAGCTTCTTCCCCACAAACCTTACCCTGCTAAACTCTACACTACACCATTAGGCCACTGTTTTTACTACCTGTAATCATCCTGCAGCTCTTTATATACTGTATATTCTGTATTTTCCCAATATAATTGTAGATTCATAGTATAAATTTTAGGTTGTCTTTATATATCATTCTGTATAACATCAAGAAAATCAGACCCTATCTCACCGACCAGTCTACACAGCTACTAGTCCAGGCTCTTGTCATCTCAAAACTTTACTACTGCAACTCACTACTCTCGGGCCTCCCAGCCAGCTCCAATAAACCCCTTCAGATAATTCAGAATGCTGCAGCATGCCTCGCCTTCAACCAGCCCAAGAGAACCCATGTCACACCCTTCTTCATCTCCCTCCACTGCCTTCCTGTAGCCGCCCGTAACAAATTCAAGGCCTTGATGCTCACCTACAAGACCTTGTCTGGAACAGCACCCTCCTACCTCAACAATCTCCTGAAGGCTTGTGTTCCTTAACACAATCTGCGATCGGTTAAATGTCAAGCTCAAATGGCCTTCTGGCTCTTGTGAAACAACTATTTCAACTTAACTCCAAACCATATGAATACGAATAGTGCCTCCCAGTGGCCTAGATGAGTAAGATTGCATCAGATAGCAGTGAGTCCCTCCCAAATCTAACATTCAAGTTTCATGAGGACGGCTCAGTAGTAACCCTGCTAAATGCCTGCTGAAAATTTAATGGCCAGTGATGGCCATCTTTTTTAAGTACAACCCCAATTCTGAAAAAGTTGGCACAGTATAGAAAATGCTAATAACAATAAATAGGGATGGTTTGTAAATGTATTTTGACTTTTTGTATTTAAACTTTTTTTTTTTTTTTTTTTTTTTTTTTTTTTTTTTTTTAATAAAACGATGTATTTGATGTTTAATCTAATCAACTGCATAGTTTTTTGAAGGTAAACATATATTTTGAAATTGATGCATGCAACACGTTCAAAAAAAGTTGGGACAGGGGCAATTTAGGACTAATAGCCATGTGACAAGTTGAAATAAGAAGGTTGTGTGAAACAGGTGAGGTAATCGTCTAATAATAGTATATAAGGAGCCTCCAAAAATTCCTAACCCTCCAAGAGCAAGGATGGGTCGATGCTCGCCAATCTGCCAACAGATGCGTCAGCGAATAATCAAACTCTTTGAGAAGAACATTCCCCAAAGACAAATCGCCGTCGTGTTCTCCGGGCCAAAGAGGAAAAGGACCATCCGAGCTGTTATCAGCGTCAGGTCCAAAAGCCAGCGTCTGTCACGCTATGGGGGCGTTACAGTGCCCATGGCATAGGTAACTTGCACCATTAATGCAGAAAGATACGTACACATTTTGGAACAACATATACAGCCATCCATTTTGCCCGGATTACAAGCGCATTGTTGCGTAAGCAGAGAGTGCGGGTGCGAGCATGGACTGCTGCAGTCCTGACCTGTCTCAAATTGAGAATGTGTGGCGCATTATGTAGCGCAAAATAAGGCAACGAAGGCCCTATACAGTTGCGCAGCTGAAGAAATGCATAACGGATCAATGGGGGAAAATTCCTCTCGCTAAACTTAACTAACTGGTGTCTTCACTCAGTGTGCAAATGCTTAATAAGTATTATTAAAAGAAAAGCTGATGTTACACAGCGGTAAACAGTCTACTGTCCCAACTTTACAAATTTTAGCCTCAGATTCCTGTTCTTGGCTGACAGGAGTGGAACCTGATGTGGTCTTCAGCTACTGGAGCTCATCCACCTCAAGCTTCGATGTTTTGTGCATGCTGAGACATTTTGGTTGTAAAAAGTGATTTGAGTTACTATGTCCTTACTGGAAGCTCTAACCTGGCCATTTTCCTCTCTTATTAACAAGGCATTTCCACCCACAGAACTATTGCTCACGCAATGTTTTTTTTTTGTTTTTTTTTTGCACCATTCTGTGTAAACTCTAGAGACTGTTGTGTGTGAAAATCCCAGGAGATCAGCAGTTTCTAACATACTCAAACCAGTCCATCTGGTACCAACAACCATGCCACAGTTAAAGTCACAGAGATTTTTTTTACAGTATTTGGCAGATGCTGTTATCCAGAGCGACTTACATTTATCTCATACATCTGAGCAATTGAGGGTTAAGGGCCTTGCTCAAGGGTCCAACGGTGGCAGCTTGGTGGTGTTGGGGTTTGAACTCGTATCTTCTCAGCAGTAGATGTGGACCTTAATTGAAGTTCTTGACCTGTATCTGAGTGTATGGTGAGTGTATAAAATTTAGAATAACTTTTGTTCATTTGTTAATTGTCAAATTCAGAATAGTTAATGTTTCATTCATAGCTATTAATGTTGTATTAAAGAAAGTTATTATCAAGTGTAAGTTAACGCTAATATGAATCTGGGCCTAGGACTGAATTAAATAAATAACAAGATAATAGATTGGTGTGGGGGAGAAAAAAAACTAAATAGCCTGATAATAAGATTTATGGTCAACTTATGTTCATGACAAAAAACAGTTAAATAAAATAAAAAATACAAATTTCACAGACGGTGGTTCAGGGGCCTGGGCTTCTGTAGCTCCAACTAAACAGTTGTTAAAAAGGTTGAAGCTTTGCAATTTCAGTACTGTTACAGTAGATGGTGACAGTAGAGCATTTTGTAGAAAGAAGCACTACAGAAAATATAGTCCTTACTTTCAGGAAGTTCATTATTTAATTAATTATCTCAAATTCTGTTCATTTATCTGTCAGTGTCATTGGATAGTGTTGCTGCCTTACAGCTCTGGGGTCCCTGGTTTGACCCTGGGCTCAGATTACTGTACCACTGCATGTCTAAAAACATGTAGGTAGGTGGATTAGCTATGCTAAATTGCCCCTATGGATGTGTATGTACACATTCCGTGTGTATTCTCCCACCTTGATTCCAGTGTTCCCATTATAGGCTCTGGCTTCTGCCATGACCCTTACCAGGATAAAGTGGTTACTGAAATTGAATGCATGTTAATATATTTCTTCCCAGCAGGGGTGCTCATAAGTCATTTTACACAAGTCAGAGGTTCAGGCATTAGTTGTGAACTTAAGACTGAAATTGTTAGCTGTAGTCATTTTACTGCACACACACCATTCAGTACACACAGTGTACAATAGAACACTGCTCTTATTTGATGTCTAAAAGTATACATATTTAGAAAAAGGTCCAATCTTGAAATCTTAAAGATTTTTTGGTTGTCTCTACGAGAGATCTTAAAGATTGTACTATGTGGTGGCTCAGTGGTGGCTCAGTGGTTAAGACATTGGGCTACTGATCAGATGGTCATGAGTTCAAACCTCATCACCACCACCAAGCCCTTGAGCAAGACCCTTAACTGTTCAGATGTATAAATGAGATAAATGTAAGTATGTAAAATGTATACACCTGTTAGTTCTGATCTACTCATTGGATTGGACAAGCAATGAGTGCTGATAATATATAGTATGATAGCACTGGGACATTTCCCTCCCTGTATCTATCCAGCTTTTTTACTCTTTGGAAACTATTTTCTTGGATGGAGTAAAAATGAACAAAATATTTGACCATAGTGTTTTGGTTACACAATATTAAAATAGCCGTGCTGATATCCTGTACAACAGCACTCTTGCTTGTGCGATATTGTATAATTATAAAACAGTGCTGTTGATTTCTGGAGAAGGTGACAGTATTTGAGGTTTATATTAATGCACTCTTTCTAATACATTATCGTTTCTATAGTAACAGTTCATTCACAGGGACTTGTCTGGTGGAGACTCCACATAAACATTTACAAAAATATGTATAATTTTTTATATGGTGAAGTTTCTGTAAGGAGATATGTAAAATTTATGGAAGGAGTCTCCAGTGCCAGCTCCTTGTCACAGGACTTGTAACAGTATTAATATATATGTTTGAACTTATATACGGAGTGAATGACATTTACATTTACATTTATAGCATTCGGCAGACGCCCTTGTACAGAGCGGCTTATGGAAGCACTTTGAAGTTCATCCATCTTTCCATCTATTTTCTGTACTGCTTATCCTACACTCCTGTACTGCTTATCCTCCTCCAGAGCCTGGAGTCTATCCCAAAGAACTTGGGGCACAAGGCCCAGGACGATATCAATGGTTGGTGCCAACCCATCACAGAGCACAAAGCAAGACTTTGTGTATCCAGAGGAACACCCAAAGCACAGGGAGAACATGCAAACTCCACACACACAGGGTAGAGACAGGAATCGAACCCCAGAGGTGTGAGGCAATCGTGCTAAGCACTAAGCCCCCCCCCCCGACCCCAATGCCATCAATAAATACTTTCTGATACTGGTTCATTATGTCATGGATTAAGAATACCATCAGTCTAAAAACTCTGTTAGGGAGGCGATATCATAAGAAAAGCACACAGACTACACAATTGTTTATAATAATGTTCATTTTAAGTACTTCATGAAAAAGGAGGTCTTTAGACATCCATCATTTTAAGACGGCCAGTGACTCAGGTGCTCAGCCGGACATCTAGGGGAAGTTCATTCTACCACCTAGATACCAGAACAGAGAAGAGTCTTGATGCATGCCTTCCTTTTACCCTGAGAGATGGTGGGACCAGTCGAGCAGTACGAGAAGATCAGAGGGAGCGTGGTGCAGTGTGGGCTGTGATAAATGATTTGAGGTACTGTGAGTGGGTGCTGCTCTGTTTGTGGCTTTGTAGGCAAGCAGAGTTTTAAATCTGATGCAGGCAGCTACAGGAAGCCAGCGGAGGGAGCATAGCAATGGGGTGGTGTGGGAACTTAGGAAGGTTGAATTACAGGATGTTTCTAAAGTGAAACGTGATACTGATTATAAACTACTGCACATGTAGCAAGTAATTGCACATATTGATCCATTGATTCTCTTACTCTTTCTTTATCGAGAAGTATGTTTCTTTTTTAAATATTAGAATGTAGCTATTAAAGTGGCATTATATACAAACAACAATGTTTTCTTTTAAAATGTGAATTTATTTAGTAGAAATATTGCAATAATGAGTAATACAAATGTACTTTATTGAATTAACAGAAAAATAAAATGAATTCATGCCCGCAGCCTTTACTGCAAATCAGTAATATGATGGCAAAATCATTTAAGCAAATCTTTACGGTCAAAGATTGTCTTTACACTTGTTATGCAAAGCAACAAACTATAGGTGAAAGGTGTGTTGTAGAAAAAAGAATTAAGCTTTAGTCACTGGTTAAGTTGAGCTTTCAAACAGGCGTCGGTCGATTTTTTTCATTGCTCGCTGCACCGACGCCAAGCTGGGGTTGGCACACATCCTGCGCCCATTAAATCCAATAAAACTTTGGGGGAAGAGAAAATTTGGGTTAATGCTGTTATATATCCAGACAACACAAAATAAATGTTTAGAATCAGAATATCCAGAAGAGCTGTAGTTAGTAGCAGTAAGCTAAGTCACAATTTAAAACAACTATAATTGTGAAATTAATAAAAATAAAGATTATATTGTGAAAACTTACATGACTCCAGGATATGTACAGTCAGGCCTTGTTACACTGTAGCTTTTAATGACTGCAGCAGGGATTGAATACCGGGCATATATGAAACAGCATTTATCTGATCCTATCACATCTGTGTGAAAACATTGATTCATATATTTATAATTATGGACTTAACTTATCTTATCTTACCTTACCTTATCTTTGTTTGTACCCTACATCTTGTACCTTGTGTATGTAAATGTTACCTGGAAGGATGCATGTGTTATACCTTTGATTATCTTTTAGATGAAAGCTTTACTGTATCAGTGGTCCATAAGGTTCAATTATGTACACTATATTAACATTACCAGTTGAAAGATACAGGAAAATGTATAACGGCTGGTAAAAAATAACTGATGGTAGTATGAGAGTATACTTAATTACATAAAGTATTGGGATATACATACACGTAAATATAAGATCGTTATCTTTAAACAGTAGTTTGCTTGAACTATTACATGTATCTGTCAATATGTGAATATTGAATGAAATTTGAAATACTTTAATGAAAACAAGAGTAAAATAGTGAGGGGAGTCAGGTCATGAATATTAAGTAAAAAAGTTGAATTTAATATATTTGAACCTGCATGACATTTTTGGCCATGTGCCCAAAAAAACATTATGTTTAAGAAAAAACAAATAAACATCATGCTTTGAAGATTTGCAGAATTCTGATTTCGATATTGTTGAACAACACTGGCAGTTTTACGAAACAGAATTCACAACAATTCCGATTAAGTGCAAAGCAATTATGTGCCAAGTTTGATTCAGCAAATACAGACAATAATACAAATTTTTAAAAATAGATTAAAAAGATTAAAAAAAAAACTAGAATCAAAAGACAGACTTTATCTTACTCTGGGCCATTGTGAATGACGGAAGGCAGGCAAGAACCAGCAGGAGAAAATGGGAGATCATGACTGCTGATGGTGATGATTATGATAAGGATGATGATCACGAGGTGAACATAATCGTATTAATGCAAATATCACCTCAGCAGTGATTATATTAGCTGATAAGCTGTGTGGGAGAATGTGGTTTAAGTGTGTTTGTGTGTGTGGGGGGGGGCAGGTTGTAGGCAAAGAAATGTGAGTAAGTGGGGGAAAAAAGCACCTCTTTCACAGGAAACACAGCTGCGGTTTTCACCTTTACTGATACATAACTCAGCAGCATTTAACACTTCATAGCCAAACTCACGTACAACGTATAAGAATAATTTCAGTTTTAATAAGTAACAGAGTTTTAAATCTGATGTGGGCAGCTACAGGAAGCCAGTGGAGGTAGTGCAGCAATGGGGTAGTGTGAGAGAATTTAGGAAGGTTGAAAACCAGTTGTGCAGCTGCGTTCTGGGTCACTTGCAGAGGTCGAGCGGCGTTCAGAGGCAGACCTGCCAGGAGAGAGTTGCAGTACTCTAGTCTTGAAATGAAAAGAGACTGAACCAGCACCTGAGTGGCCTGTGTGGATGGAAATGGACGAATCCTATTGATGTTGTAAAGGAGAAATCGACATGAGCGTGTCAGATTAGCAATGTGAGAGGAAATGGTTACCCCAAGGTAGCGTAACAGTAACCGAATGAGATTAGAGAGATGTCCAGGGAGATCATAAGATCCTGACATGGTGATGAATCATCTGGGATGAACAGCAGTTCAGTTGTTGAGTTGAGTGAACCTGCTCTTTTAATTGGTATAACAAACAGCAGCTGTGATGTGAGGTGGAGAGCCATATCAAGTGCAGGATAATCACTAACTTCTGCCCAAAAAGCTGCTTTTTTTGTGCATTCATCGAGCAGATTTCTCCATGTTAGAAAATAGCTCCCAGATTTACTGTTGTTTTATTTATTTGACATCATTATGCGTTTGTGCACCAGGTCATGTTTTCTCTTCCATTTACAAAATACAGAGGGAGAGAAGAGTGGGGGAGGGGTGGACAGGAAGCAAATTAGGTCATGGTTTTATAAGATAAAGCCTCTTTACCACACACTTCCCTTGTAATATTGCAATATAGAACAAAGTGAGTTTAGCAAAAACAATGACAAGGAAAAAAATCTGACAGCATCAGCATTTATTTGTCCTGTGTGGTTTTATCTGCTGTTTGCATTGCTCTTGTACTCTGTAGGAATGTAGGTTTTTACACTAACTTATACAGAACCGAGCCGTGTTCAACACTTCATAGCCAAACTTGCATATAATGTTTAAGAATGATTTCAGTTTAATTTGAGTAAATAGCATATTTATATCTACTATCAACACTGCAGCACAATCACACAATAAACCCAAGGACATGGTGCATTATTTTAATTAAACAAGCATAAGTATTGATACTTTAGTATTCTTATAATTTTTCATCTAAAAGTAGGTGAAAGAAATAAATCAGAATAAACACACCAAATAACTGAATTTAATGAATGGCAAATAAACAATTCTAATAAGACCAAATAGCACGTGATCAGCATTTATAGAGGGTATGAAAAGGGCAGGCCTGAACATCCATGGAAAGATGACAGACCGTGATGAGAAATAAAACCGCCCTCAGTGCTAAATGTGCTGTTTGTGGTCAGAAGGAGCTAAAAATGGTTTGGTGAGAAAGAGATAACTATCATGGTATTTGTCACACACTGAGTCTGTATTCTACATAACGAGCCTGAAGGTTAAGCAAGCCGACAAGTTTCTCATTCTGCTAGCTTTGTGTTGATCACTGACTAGCTAGAGGTTTCCTTAATTTTAATTACATTTTATTTGCCTTGCAGCTTTAAAAATACTCATTGCCACAAACAGCTTTACAGAAATCTAGATGTAGGTTCATATCGGTCATGTCACAGCAAACCAGTGACTACATTTCCCATCCTTCACTGCGGCCTACAAACATGGCTGCCATGGACTACACTTCCCACACACACGCGTCCACCTTCTCTGGAATTGTAAATCACACACACCTGGTTACAATCTCACACACACTCACACCACAGTATATAAGAGACTGTTCATACAGTATGACTTTACTGCACTTGCATCCGTCCGCAACTCTTGAGGATGGATGCAAGTACAGTAAAAGCCATTTAATAGAGAGAGACAGGCAGACAAATCCAAATCATTAGACAGAAGCATGGTCAAAACAGTCAATGGGTCAGGCGATCAGCAAACGGGCAAAAATAGGGTGAGGCTTGAATCAGAGTCGGGAAACGAAATGAGAACAAAGGACATCTGCTTGGTAAAGAGTTAAATTCAATACTACACAAAGTCATAGTGAACAGTCTCTTATATACTGTGGTGTGAGTGTGTGTGAGGTTGGAACCAGGTGTGTGTGATTAGAATTCTGGAGAAGGTGAACGTGTGTGTGTGTGTGTGTGTGGGAAGTGTAGTCCATGGCAGCCATGTTTGTAGGCCACAGTGCAGGATGGGAAATGTAGTCACTGGTTTGCTGTGACATGACAATATCTCTAATGAGCAAGCCAGAGGCGATATCTTTATTGCAAACGATTTTCAGTTGAAAGTAGGTAATGCACGCTCGAAATGTCACTACAAGTCGTAAGATGATGTCATGGACTAATTTGCATATTCAGGGGATCGCAGGCCCGGATTAACACAGTGTGGTGCCCTAGTGTGACCACACTTGAAGTGCCACCCCCCAGCATTACTGCGTCACTGTGGACTTGACTCTGACTTGGGGGTGGGAGGTCACATACACTCAATCGCAATTCTTTAAATACATATATTTTTGTATGCTCTCTCTGTAGAGATTATATTAACTATTAATTCTGTATTTGTTTCCATCTCTTCCAGTAAATAATATATATAGAAAATATGACAAATATTTTAAAGGTCTAGTCATTATCTTAATCATTTGGTGTCCCCGATTGGCTGGTGCCTCAGGGCACTCGCCCAATCCCATATATGGATAATCCTGCCTTGGTGGATTGTCATGATCCTTTAAAATTCATAAACTATTACATATTTCCAAAATACAGTGGTCCTTGAAAGTTTGTGATGAGTTTAAATTTTTCTAGATTTCTGCATAAAGGCCTAAGAGTAGATAAAGAGAACCCAAATAAACAATGAGACAAACAAATGATCAGTCCTGCACATCGGCTTGGAGGAATTTTATCCCGTTCCTCAGTATAGAACAGCTTCAACTCGGGGATGTTGGTGGGTTTCCTCACATGAACTGCTGGCTTCAGGTTCTTCCACAACATTTCTATTGGATTAAGGTCAGGACTTTGACTTGGCCATTCCAAAACATTACTTTTATTCTTCTTTAACCGTTCTTTGGTAGAACGACTTGTGTGCTTAGGGTTGTTGTCTTGCTGCATGACCCACTTTCTCTTGAGATTCAGTTCATGGACAGATGTCCTGATATTTTCCTTTAGAGTATAATTCCAAATTCATTGTTCCATCAGTGATGGTGAGTCGTCCAGGCCCAGATGCAGAAAAACAGGCCCAAACCGTGATACTACCACCCCCATGTTTCACAGATGGGGTAAGGTTCTTATGCTGGAATGCAGAGTTTTCTTTTTTAAACCAAAAAGTTCTATTTTGGTCTCTTCAATCCACAAAACATTTTTCCAATAACCTTCTGGCTCGTCCACGTGATCTTTAGCAAACTGCAGAAGGTCAGCAATGTTCTTTTTGGAGAGCAGTGGCTTTCTCCTTGCCATACACACCATTGTTGTTCAATGTTCTCCTGATGGTGGACTCATGAACATTAACATTACCCAATGTGAGAAAAGCCTTTAGTTGCTTAAAAGTTACCCAGGGTTCCTTTGTGACCTCACAGACTATTACACGTCTTGCTCTTGTAGCTATATATGTCGGCCATTCCTGGGGAGGATAGCTATGGTGGAATCCAAACTCTTTAGAGATGCCTTTGTATCCTTTTCCAGTCTGATGAGCATCAACAACTCTGAGGTCCTCAGAAAACTTCTTTGTTCATGCCATGATATACTTCCACAAGCTAATTTGTAGCATTATAATCCCCTTTTGCATCTGGTGGGGTTCTCTGTCTCAGTAAAGTAGCTCATAGATTTACTGTTGATTTGTTTGTTTGACATTATTACGCTTTTTTGCAGCAGGTCATGTTTTTTTTCACATCGTAATATAGAGAGAAAATGAAGAGTGGGGGAGGGGTGGACAGGAAGTAAATTAGGTCATGGTTTTATATGATGAAGCCGCTTTACCACACTTCCCTTGTAATATTGCAATATACAACAGAGCTTGTTTATCAAAAACAACAGAAAAATATCAAAATCTGACAGATGAGTATCTCAATTATTTGTGCTGCTTTAATTTGTCTTTTCTGTTCACTTTGTTCTTGTATACTTTAGCAACAATGCAAAATAAAAAATAAAGTTAATTTGTCTCTTCTGTTCACAAGATGAAATAGCTTTTTTTTTTTTAATTCCCAGAACCCCAGAGGACAGAAAAAGTATAAGTGTTCACAGGAGTTTAAAATGGGGGAATAAAATATCAAACTAAAAGACAAATCTAATTTTAATTTTAATTTAATTTAATTAATTTTAATTTAATTTTAAAGAACTCTCTGAGTATCTGAAAAAAAGAATTGTTACTCTACATAAAGATGGCCTAGGCTATAAGAAGATTGCCAAGACCCTGACACTGAGCTGCAGCACGGTGGCCAAGACCATACAGCGGTTTAACAGGACAGGTTCCACTCAGAACAGGCCTCGCCATCGTCCACCAAAGAAGTTGAGTGCATGTGCTCAGCGTCATATCCAGAGGTTGTCTTTGGGAAATAGACGTATGAGTGCTGCCAGCATTGCTGCAGAGGTTGAAGGGGTGGTGGGTCAGCCTGCCAGTGCTCAGACCATATGGATGCTTGGATGGATGGATGGATGGACTTAGTGGAGAAGCCTTTGTTTGTAATGACTTCAAGACACTTCCTGTATGAAGAAATTTATGGGTCGCAGTATTCAGGTGTGATTTTTGGTCCATTCTTCGAAACATATTGTCTTTAAATCTTGTTCAGTTGGATTCGAGTCAGGTGATTGTCTGGCCATTCTAACACCTTCATTTTTTTTCTTTGAAACCAGTTGAGAGTTTCCTTTACTGTATGCTTTGGATCGTTGTCCTGCTGGAAGCTCCACCCACGTCTCATCTTCATCATCCTGGTGGATGGCAGCAGATTCTTCTCAAGAATCTCCCGGTAAAGGGCTCCATTCATCGTTCCTTCAGTTATATGAAGTCTTCCAGTACCATGTGATGAAAAACAGCCCCACACCATGATGCTTCACCTCCAAACTTCACTGTTGGTGTAGTGTTTTTAGGGTGATGTGGAGTGCCATTTCTTCTCCAAACATGGTGTGTAGCATGACAGACAAAAAGTATAATTTTGCTCTCGTCTGACCAGACTACACTCTCCCAGTATTTCATAGGCTTGTCCAAATGATTTGTAGTAAACTTTAAACGAGCTTCGACATGCCTTTTCTTTAGTAATGGAGTCTTGCGTGTGAACGTGAGCAGTGGAGTGCATTGCCTATTGTTTTCTCTGTGACGATGGCACCTGCTGCCTCCAAGTGTTTCTGGAGCTCTTTCCAAGTGGTCCTTGGCTCTTGGGCTACTCTTCTGACTATTCTTCTGACTCCCTGTTCAGAACTCTTGCGAGGAGCTCCTGTGCGTGGCCGGTTGATGACGGAGTGATGTTGCTTCCACTTGTGGATAACGGCCCCAATGGTGCTTACTGGAGGATTCAGAAGTTTTGAAATACGTCTGTATCCAATTCCATCAATATGTTTCACAACAATAAGGTTGTGAAGGTCTTGGGAGAGCTCTTTGCTCTCCCATCATGAGATGTTTCTTGTGTAACACCTTGGTAATGAAAAGCCTTTTTAATAGACCATTACTTTACTAACCCAGCTGATATTAATTTGCACAGATAGGGGTATAAATACTTATGGATTTCAGCTGGTTCTTTGCCTTACCTTGCCTTATAGAACTGATTTTTCTTATCGTGTTCAATACTTTTTCCCCGTGTCATTCCATTTTATTACACATAACTTTATTTATGGACTTTAATGTTGTGAATTCTTTATATTTGCAGATTTCTTGAGTTAATACTGATGTCTGGTGAAAAGTTCACACTTTATATCGGTTTCTGATTTGTGACCCATCTGTATCTTATAGTGATCTAAACAAATTGTCACATCTTTTTCCAAACACTGAACTGTCTTCTGTTGGCCTGATGTGTCCTGCTGCATTAATATCAATGGAAGAGAGGTGGCACCAGTTTAACACAAGAATATTCGCTGCTGTAACTGTGAACCTCAAAGTCTAGATCAGGGGTCATCAATCTTATCTGTAAAGGGCCGGTGTAGCTGCAGGCTTTCATTCCAACCAGACAGAATCCATACCTGATCCCACTTCTTAAATCAGTTCATCTTGGTCTGCAATCAACCATCAAGTGTACCTCTTATTTGACTGGAATGAAAGCCTGCAGCCATACAGGCCCTTCGTGGATAACCTTGAGAACCCCTGGTCTAGATTAAGGATCAGTTTGCATGTGGCCCTCAAGAAATCAAATACAATTTGGCAGCAAGACAGAAACTCATACATCTGAGAAACAAAATGTAAAAGAATGAAAAAGATCCTGAGTAGCAACACAACTCTTTATTTATTTATTTATTTTCACATTTTCAAATGCTGCTCTCAAAGATGAACATTTCAATCTCTTTGAAGGTGACCAACATTGCTTTCTTTTAAAATGTAAAAATGTGCTTAAAAATAGAAACGTTGTCATAATATGCATTTCAAAATGTCCTTTAATATGTATAAAAATATCATTCATTCATCCTCACAGCCAACAGTTCAGTTACACGATGCTAGACTAATTCAACCAAAAGCTTGTGTAAATATGATTTATAATAAAAAACTTTATTCGTCCTGTGTAAATCCTTAAAAAAAGCATTTTTTAAAAAAAGAAAGAATAATAATTTGTATTAATGGAGAAAGCATTTAAATTTCAGGAGTAAACAGGCGCTGGTCAACTGCTTTCATGTTCTTCTTCACCCAATCTTCCCTGGGGTCTGCACACACCTGATGGCCGTTCTTTACAGTAAAACTGCAATAAAGACAAAAATCGAACATTCTTACACATCCCAAACGATGTAAAAAGATTATTTAAAGTTAGGTTATTTTAAAGTTGATATTATGCATAACCATAAAGCAATAACAAACAGGGAAGGACAACTTTATTATTAATTAAAAGAAATAAATGAGGGAGTGAAAGCTTACATGACTCCAGGTTTTGTACACCGAGGGTCTATTACTTCATACGCTGTAATGCGTTTTACAGGGATTCGATTGGTCTGGTAAATGAAACAGCATCGATGTGGTTCATTTTCATCTGTGTGAAAACATTTATTCAATTAGTTTTGTGATTAAATACTCAATAAAAAACATATTAGATATAGATAACAGGTAAGAGATGCTGCGTTTGCGTGTTTTAGACTTTACCACACTGTTGTTGAATTCTAGTTTCTGATTGGTCAGAAGGTGTTGATTAATTTTCTATGACAGCGGTTCTGATACGTTATCATTCTATAGCAACAGCTCATTCAGAGGGAACTGTAAGGTGGACGGGCCACATAAACAGTATAAAAAAAAACGTGTAATCGTTGATATGGTTTAATTTAATTTAATTAATTAATTTATTTATTTATATAAGGAGTCTCCAGTGTCAGTACTTTATAACAGTCAGAGGTAAAGCTGTAACAAAGTTTTCTGACATTTTCAGAGAGGGAGAAAGAGAGAAAAAGAGAGGCTAGTAAGTGTACAGCTGTTTAGAGCTGCTATAGTGTAAGTGAGAACAAGAAGTAACTTGTTTTGCAGATTGTCCACAACCTTAAACAAAACTATAACTAGATTAAATGTCTGATGTCATGTTGTAACTGATCACAAATTACTACTACTACTACTACTACTACTACTACTAATAATAATAATAATAACAACAAAAAATATTAAATATTAGAAATATAAACGTTATCTTACTGCTGGCCATTGTGAAGGACTGAAGGCAGGCGAGACCCAGCAGAACCAGCAGGAGAGAACGTGAAGACATGACTTCTGATGGCGATGATGATGATGATGATGATGAGGATGAGGGTGAGGGTGAGGGTGATGGTAACGATGCAAACAGAATGGTATTAATGCAGGTATCACCTGATACTTGAGTTTATATAAGCTGAAAAGAGGAGGGGGAGAGTGTGGTTTTGGTGTTTGTAGGCGATGAAAAAGTTCCGCTTTGTCTGAGGGAGAGGAAAGACATCTTCCATAGAATACCCGACCGCAGTTTACAGCTAAAATGAGAAAGAACTGCGCGGCGTTGAAGACTTTTTAATCAGACTCACCTTTACACTCCTGTATTAATCACATAAAGTTAAACAAAGATGAACAAGTTCAACTTTATTGAAGTGAAGCAGTAAATCTGTAGAGATCAAACTCTCGTGTTAAACAACACACCACGTCACACACAATACACAGAGATAATACATCATTAATATTAAATGTGCTAATTATTCACACAACATGTATTTGTGTTTGTGGTAAACAGTATTCCTTTCTTCTATCTTTACACAGAGTATAAAAACTGTCATGATTAATAAAACAAACCCTCTAATAAATCATTTCCGGTGAGAGGAAAAATATTGATTCTGAAAAATCCCCTACTGTAGATTTCACATCAGCATTAATCTTCTACATGTGTGTGTGTGTGTGTGTGTGTCTGAAAAACAGGTGAAGGTGCATTTCACCACATTATACCATTAAAACTGCACATATGAATTCAGGTAAACACATCTGGCACATTTGGTATAATACATTACATGGTCAAAAGTATGTGGACACCTGACCATCACACCCATATGTGGTTCTTCCTGAAACTGTTGCAAAGTCAGAAGCACACAGTTATATAGAACGTCTTTGTATGCTGTAGCTTTACAATTTCTCTTCACTGGAACTAAGAGGCCCGGACCTGTTATAGCATGACTGCACAAAGCGAGCTCCATGAAGACGTGGTGTGTGAAGGTTAGAAGCAGGGTGAAGAACTTGAGTGTCCTGCACAGAACCCTGACCTCAACCACACTTAACACCTTTGGGATGAACTGGAACTGGAGTCTCCTTACATCAACATCAGTGCGTGACCTCAACCTCACTAACACTCTTGTAGTCGAATGAACACAAATCCCCACAGCCACGCCCCGAAATCTAGTGGAAAGCCTTCTCAGAAGAGTGGAGCTTATTACAACAACAACAACATCAACAACCATAATAATAATATTAATAATAATAATAATAATAATACAGTAAATTATAGGCTCGTGGTGGCTTAAAGCCATAGTAACACACTTTATATTGGTTTAACCAAGCCTTATTATTGGTTATATTGGTTACACACTTTATATTGGTTTCTGATTTGTGACCCACTTGTATCTTATAGTGATCTAAACAAATTGTCACATCTTTTTCCAAACACTGAACTGTCTTCTGTTGGCCTGATGTGTCCTGCTGCATTAATATCAATGGAAGAGAGGTGGCACCAGTTTAACACAAGAATATTCGCTGCTGTAACTGTGAACCTCAAAGTCTAGATCAGGGGTCATCAATCTTATCTGTAAAGGGCCGGTGTAGCTGCAGGCTTTCATTCCAACCAGACAGAATCCATACCCGATCCCACTTCTTAAATCAGTTCATCTTGGTCTGCAATCAACCATCAAGTGTACCTCTTATTTGACTGGAATGAAAGCCTGCAGCCACACAAGCCCTTCGTGGATAACTTTGAGAACCCCTGGTCTAGATTATCAGGGTATGTTTGTGAAGTAAAGACAATCAACAGCACCATCAAACAGAAGAGTTTTTTATTTAATAAAGAACAACGTGTCATACTGTTTTGTTCATAGTTATAGTTTAAGTATGAGTTTGCATGTGGACATCACCTAACACAAGTTGTCAGCAAAACAGGAACTCATACGTATTAGAAACAAAACATGAAAGAATGAAAGATACTGAGTAGCAAAAAAAAGAACTGATTTTTTTTCAAAGTTTCAAATGTTGTTATCAATGGTGTCACATGACCATTTGAATCTCTTTGAAGGTGATCAACATTGTTATAATTCATTCATCATCACAGCCTATAGTTTAATTCAGTTACACGATGCTGGACTAATTTAAATAAACAAAAGTTTGTTTAAATCTAATTTATTATAAAAAGCTTTATTGCTCCTGTCTAAATACATAAAAAATGCATTTTGTAAAATATATATATATATATATATATATATATATATATATATATATATATATATAATTAATAATATATATAATAATAATAATATTATATATATATTAATGGGCAAAGGATTTAAATATTCATTAAAGGTCAGTTCGGGCCTACAGGAGTAATCTATCGCTGGTCAACTGTTTTCATGTGCTTCTGCACCCACTCGACGCTGGGGTCTGCACACAGCTGACGCCCGCTCTTTAGAGTAAAGCTGCAGAAGAGAGAAGATTTAGGTCAGTGTAAAACTACTTTAAAATCAGAAAATCTAATATTCTCACACACCTAAAACCTCCAAAAAATGTAAAGCGATATTATTTTAAAGTTGATATTATGCATAATCATTAAGCAACAATGGATATGGAAATTCAACTTATTACAATAATAATAATAATAATAATAATAATAATAATAATAATAATAAAACTAGAGAGTGAAAGCTTACATGACTCCAGGTTTTGTACACCGATGTTCTGTTTCCTTATACGCTGTAATGCGTTTTACAGGGATTGGATGTGTCTGGTAACTGAAACAGCATTCAGTTAGTCCATTTACATCTGTGTGAAAACATTTACACATGTAGTACTATGATTAAATACTCAATAAAAAAACATATTAGATATACCGTATGTATGTATGTATATATATTAATCTGGTAAGAGGTGCAGCATTTGCCTGTTTTAGATTGTACCACAGTGGTGTCGAAGTCTAGATTATGATTGGTCAGGAGGTGTTGATTAATTTTCTAGAACAGCGAGTCTGACAGTAGCGCAGCTGAATATCACACGTTTATATTAACGCACTCGTTCTAATACGTTATCGTTTCTATAGTAACAGCTAGTTCGAAGGGACTTGTACAGCAAGTACGCCCCACATAATCAGATTAAAATCGTGTGTGATTGATGATAAGGTGACGTTTTCTGTAAGGAGACATTTATTTAACATTTATGTAAGGAGTCTGCAGTGTCAGTGCTCAGACTACATTTTGTGGTTTATCGGTAATATGACAAGCTACAGACATCCCATAGACATTTAATCTGGTATAACCATATTAAATATCTGATGCCATGTTGTAACTGTTCACAAATTGCTTATAATAATAATAATAATAATAATAATAATAATATCATAGTTACATATTAAAAAAGATTATCTTACGCTCAGCCATTGTGAAGGACTGAAGGCAGGCGAGACCCAGCAGAACCAGCAGGAGACAACGTGAAGACATGACTTCTGATGATGATGATGAGGGTGAGGGTGATGGTAACGATGCAAACAGAATGGTATTAATGCAGGTATCACCTGATACTTGAGTTTATATAAGCTGAAAAGAGGAGGGGGAGAGTGTGGTTTTGGTGTTTGTAGGCGATGAAAAAGTTCCGCTTTGTCTGAGGGAGAGGAAAGACATCTTCCATAGAATACCCGACCGCGGTTTACTGCTAAAATGAGAAAGAACTGCGCGGCGTTGAAGACTTTTTAATCAGACTCACCTTTACACTCCTGTATTAATCACATAAAGTTAAACAAAGATGAACAAGTTCAACTTTATTGAAGTGAAGCAGTAAATCTGTAGTGATCAAACTCTCGTGTTAAACAACACACCACGTCACACACAATACACAGAGATAATACATCATTAATATTAAATGTGCTAATTATTCACACAACATGTATTTGTGTTTGTGGTAAACAGTATTCCTTTCTTCTATCTTTACACAGAGTATAAAAACTGTCATGATTAATAAAACAAATCCTTTAATAAATCATTTCCGGTGAGAGGAAAAATATTGATTCTGAAAAATCCCCTACTGTAGATTTCACATCAGCATTAATTTTCTACGTGTGTGTGTGTGTGTGTGAGTGTGTGTGTGTGAGTGTGTGTGTGTGTGTGTGTGTGTGTGTGTGTGTGTGTGTGTGTGTGTGTGTGAGTGTGTGTGTGTGTGTGTGTGTGTGTGTGTGTGTGTGTGTCTGAAAAACAGGTGAAGGTGCATTTCACCATATTATACCATTAAAACTGCACGTATGAATTCAAGTAAACACATCTGGCACATTTGGTATAATACATTACATGGTCAAAAGTATGTGGACACCTGACCATCACACCCATATGTGGTTCTTCCTGAAACTGTTGCAGTCAGAAGCACACAGTTATATAGAACGTCTTTGTACGCTGTAGCTTTACAATTTCTCTTCACTGGAACTAAGAGGCCCGAACCTGTTATAGCATGACTGCACAAAGCGAGCTCCATGAAGACGTGGTGTGTGAAGGTTAGAAGCAGGGTGAAGAACTTGAGTGTCTTGCACAGAGCCCTGACCTCAACCACATTTAACACGCTAGTGATGAACTGGAACTGGAGTCTCCTTACATCAACATCAGCGCGTGACCTCAACCTCACTAACACTCTTGTAGCTGAATGAACACAAATCCCCACAGCCGCGCCCCGAAATCCAGTGGAAAGCCTTCCCCGAAGAGTGGAGCGTATTATAACAGCAAGGGGTTAATAAATCTGGAACGGGATGTTCAACAAGCATATATGGTATGGTTGTGAAGGTCAGGTGATCACATTTAAAAACAGTTAGTCATAGTGAGAAAATCATTCTGAAAAATAAAACCAAATGCATTACATACTTGTGGAAAATGCGTGAACCATAACACGTGCAATGTCTAAAAACTGCGTTTGTGCATTCCACATGTGACTTGTGTGAAGGCCATGTGAGTTTCAGTAAGGGTCGATTTTCAGATTTTAAAAAGTTACAAAATGTGAATCAACCTGAACGTGTGAGAGAGAAAGAGAGCAGATCATTATGAGAAAAACATGAGCTCAGCAGAAAATGTGCAGGTTGTTCAACAGAATCTAGTGGGTGAGGGAAACAGCTTGATGAGGAGGAGAGTCGCACGCATATGGCGATTAGAAATAATGTGTTTGGCAGACGTTCCACTACATTACATGTAGCTATAAAAAGCTAAAGAGTATGTGTTGTTCTTTAATAAATAAAAATAATGTAATTGTTGACAAGTTGCTGTGGGATAAAACGGATAAGACACTTGCTGTTATTTGTAAATTATCAATGTGTAATGAACGTATATGGAGTGCGTGGGGCGGGAAAAGCACACACGCCCATGTAGTGGTCAGTGGGTTATATAGTGCCGTGTAAGAACTTTATACTTGTAAAAATTGGAATGGAAAACATGTGGGGGAGGGGTGTATAGGAAGAAAATTAGGTCATGGTTTTATATGACAAAGCTGCTTAACCACACCCTTCCCTGATAATATTACAAAAAAAGGACTTAATAGAGTTTAATAAAATGATTATGATAGAAAAAAAAAAAAACTGAATTATTCCTCAGTCAGGCAACATCGTCACTAATTTGTGCTGATTTGATTCTTTTAGTGAGTCAAAATGGTATTTTTTCATGCCAGAGCCTCAGAGGGCGGAAAGTGTGCAAATATGTTCACTCCTCAACAATTTTAGCATTAGCATTAAATAAAAATACAATCAGGCCTATACATATTCTGCCTTTGACAAAGTTATTGCTCTTTTAGCTGTCTCCTACAGTATAGTGTAGTTGGAAGGTTGGGGGTTCCCAGCACTGCCAGGCTCTGAGTTACTGATCAGACGGTCAGGGGCTCCAGCCCCAGCACTGCCAAGCTGCCACTGTTGGGCTCTTGACCAAGGCCCTTAACCCTCTCTGCTCCAGGGGGCGCTGTGTCATGGCAGATCCTGCGCTCTGACCCTGGCATGCTGGGGTATGCGAAGAAAATTATTTCACTGTGCTGTAATGTATACACGACCAATAAAGACTCATTATCATTACCTGGACCAAAATGTGTCATTTTAAAATACAAAAGAGAATCCTCTCAGGGGCCACCTAGTGTTCGGGTCCCTGGGCTACAGTCCATGATGCTCATTGGGATAACACAGCCTTGGCCACGCTGATAGACTCCTAACCAAAAAGACTGAGTGGTGTAATAAAATTAAAGGTGCTTCAACAAAGTATTAGTTCGGGGGTGTGTATACTTATGCAACCAGGTTATTGTAAGTTTTGTATTTTGATCTGTTTTTCTCTGAAAAGTGTGACTTTGGTTTTCAAAGGAACTGTACAGGTTGTACATTTTACATTAAAGATAGAAATGTTCTGATATGTTTATGGTTTATCTTTGTTTCATTTGTTTTTACATCGCAAAAACCTACAGTTTTAACAGGAGTGTGTATCCATTGTAGCGATCAACAACTCAAACGCAATCTGGCAACAGAACAGGAACCCACAGGAGAAAATGTAAAAGATACTGAACTGTGAAAAAACATAAGATAAGATGTCACAAAGATGTCACATGAAACATTTTGATCTCTTTGACGGTGACCAACATTGTTTAATTTTATAATCTGAAAATGTGCTTAAAAAAAATAGAAACGTAGTCATAATAGACAGTTTAAAATGTCCTTTAATATATATAAATTATAATTCATTCATCCTCACAGCCTATAGTTTAGATCAGGTAAACAATAATAGACTAAACGACTGAAAGGTTTGTTTAAATCTGATTTATAATAAAAAGCTTTATTCCTCCTGCCTAAATATATCAAAAGTGCTTTTTGTATTTAAAAAAATAAAATTAAATGCTTATTAATGGAGAGAGGATTTAATCAGTTGTTTGAGGTTGGGTCGGGCGCTGGTTAATTGTTTTCATGAGTTTCTGCACCCACTCGACGCTGGTGTCTGCACACACCTTACGGCCGTCCTTTAGAGTAAAGCTGCAGAGGAGAGATAAGATTTAGATCGGTGTAAAACTGCTATAAAATAATAAAATTATGTCCCAAAATGTTTCAAACCTCCAAAATATTATTATTTTAAAGTTTATGTTATACATAACCACAAATCCATAATGGACATTGAAATACAAACATTTATCATTATTAATTATTAAAAAAAAAAAGGATGAAGGAGTGAAAGCTTACAAGACTCCAGGTTTTGGACACTGATGGTCTGTTACTTCATACGCTGTAATGAGTCTTACAGGGATTGGATGTGTCTGGTATCTGAAACAGCATCGACCACCTTCATTTTGACCTGTGAAAATATTTAAGTATTAAGTTCTGTGAATAAATGTTCAATAAAAACATATTAGATGCTTTTTATCTGGTACGAGGTGCTGCATTAAGATTGTACCACATGACTGTTGAGTTCTGGACTCTGATTGGTCAGAAGGTGTTGATTAATTTTCTACTACAGCGGCTCTGACAGTAGTGCAGATGTAAATCACAGGTTTATATCAATGCACTCGTTCTAAAAATCTGTGTAATTGTTGATACGGTGAAGTTTTCTGTAAGGAGATGTTTAACGTTTATTTAACACTTATGGAAGGAGTCTCCAGTGTCAGCGCTTTGTAACAGTCAGAGGTGAAGCTGTAAGTTTAAGTTTTTGCAGCACCTTCAGGACAGAGGAGTTAGCGCTGATTTCTTAGTAACATGACAAGCTGCATCTTTTAACATCATGACGGAGAAAAAAAGAGTCTGGTGAGAAGAATGTTTATAGCTGCTAGAAGATCAATGAGAACAGGAACTAACGTGTTTTATAGATGGTCCACGACACCATAAATAAAACTATAACCAGATAAAAAGTGTGATGTCATGTTGTAACTGTTCACAGATTGCTGTGGTATAAGAGGAATAACACACTTGGAGACATGCCGTTACAGTAAAATAATCAACTACAGTACCTCTGCTTCATCACCCCACCCCCTCACTCAGTATTTTACTGTAACAGTGCGACAAACACACAGTGGTTTATTAACGCCGGTTATTTTCAGCAACCTGCTCGTCTTTTTAGAGAATTCAGCATCGTTATAAACCAGCGGAGTGTTAATGAGTAATGACTCCAGTCTAGATTATTTTAAAGTAGTCAAAATACTCAATGACATGAATAAGTGAAAATATATATGTATAATATGTACCAAAAATAGTTCTATTATAATATTAATAAAACATATTAAAAAGGTGGACTTTAACTTACTCTCAGCTGTTGTGAAGGACTGAAGACAGACGAGACCCAGCAGAACCAGCAGGAGAGAACGAGAGACCATGACTGCTGATGGTGACGATGATGGTGATGATGATGAGGAGGAGGAGGATGGTCACGATGTGAACTAGAGCTGCAACAACTAATCGATAATAATCAATTATAAACATGGTTGTCACGGAAACTCATTATTGATTATTCGGTCCAAAAACACACACTGGAGAGTACAGACCAAAGTTGTGTCCCAAATGAGAGACTGTACACTTACACTATGCACCCTACCGTCTAGTGTATGAATTTTAGAAGGGTAGAATTATGAAGTTATAAATGATGCCAAAAAGATTTGCATGTGCGGGGTAAGATTTGTGAAAGTGTACAGAAGATAAAGCGTGAATTCAATTCGCATGCGCAAGTTAAGATTTGTAAAGGTGGAAATCAAGATTCCAGCGTAAGAAAAAAAGATCTGCAGCATTTTAATGCTTTTTGTAAGTGTAATTCATGTGCTGTGAAACTCTAGCATCATTTAAACACGAAATAAATATGACCTGTATTCTTCTGTATTCTTCTGCATTTACTGTTACCTGAATGGTTCAATCTACACACCATCTACACAGACTTCTTTATCTTCATTTGGCTCAGCATCGTTCTCACTGCCGAGAGGGTACTTTGCATTCACCCGTACATGATAAAAATAAAACTTAATTAAAACACTATCCTTTATTAGTTGTGTACCATTAAGCTGACTCCCATGTGTTCATACTGGATTTCTAGCTGGTGTGAAGAAAGAATATCTCCTGGAAGAAAGGTATTGTATTGGTTTGGTTTTACATAGAAATTCTGTATATCATATAATCTGCTTACAGCATTGAGATAATGCTAAACTCTATAACTAAACCATTTAACACAAAATCTCTGAGAAATAAAACACAAAGCGTGTTTCTATTGCTTTTTTATTCTACTATTCGGTGTCAGACTAAGTGGCTAGTTCTCAGAATCATGCAGTGCTTGTCCCAACAATACCCAAAACAATACTTTTACTACTCCATATCAAAGATTGCATATGTCTTTGTTCAGATCCTGTTATGATGATGGGTGACGTAATCAGTAGAAAGTAGTTCTACTGGAGTAGTGCATTTATATGGACAGCAGTGATCTAATTATTGACCTTATTCTGAATAAGACAGTATTCTGATTAAGGTGTTTACATGAGTCGCTTTTAGAATACTTTCATGTTCCTGTTGTTCATGTTATAGAACATAGTTAGATTAACGGCACACGTCATTACATCCCCACGCCACGCCGTCCGACGTCCCTCCAGAATTTCACGTATCGATGTACAGTTCGTCTTCGTTATGGTTCCGTATACAGTTTTGGGCGTTTCATTACTAATTTTTACGGAAGCTTCAAGTGCAGTTAATTATTCGTCGTGCTGTACGTGCAAATAGACGACTGCTTGAAGCCGTGGGCTGCGTCCCAAACCGCGTACTTACTTATTATATAGTAGCTGAGATACATGTATTTCGCCTGCTATACAGTGGGTAAGTACGTGGTTTCGGACGCAGCCGTGCTCTCTTGTTTGCCGTCAAACAGCTGAGCACTGCCGTGTGTGTACGTGTCCTGTCGCAAAAACTCCCACACGACGTTACTAGTGTGATTAAGGTGTGTACATGTCAATCAGTACGTTTACATGGACGACGATAATCCGATATGAACCCGATTAAGACGATACTCTGATTAAGAAACTAGCATGTAAACAGAGATTATTGATGACCTTAATCCGATTAAGGTCATACTCGAAGTAAACACAAATGGAATTAAGACGTGTGGAGTATTCCTGTTTTAGTCGCGTTATCGACGTGCGTTACAGACATGTACACACCTTAATCACACTAGTAACGTCGTGTGGGAGTTTTCACCGCATTGTGCGACAGGACACGTACACACACGGCAGCGCTCAACCGTTTTACGGCAAACACGAGAGCACGCCTGCATCTGAAACCGCGTACTTACCTGCTATACAGTAAGCGAAATACATGTATATCAGCTACTATATAGTAAGTAAGTATGCGGTTTGGGACGCAGCCCACGGCTTCAAGCGGTCGTCTATTAGCACGTACAGCATGACTAATAATTAACCGCACTTGAAGCTTTCGTAAAATTGAAAACACCCAAATCTGTATACATATACATCTGTACCATAACGAAGATTAACTGTATGTTCTATAATATATAAAACAGGAACATGAAAGCAGTATTCTAAAAGCGACTCATGTAAACACCTTAATTAGAATATTGTCTTATTCAGAATAAGGTCCATAATTAGATCACTGCTGTCCATGTAAACGTAGTCTGTAACGCACGTCGATAATGCGACTAAAACAGGACTACTCCACACGTCCTAATTCGATTAGTGTTTACTTCGAGTGTGACTTTAATTGGATTAAGGTAATAATAAATTGTTGTTTACATGCTAGATTCTTAATCAGAACATCGTCTTAATCGGATTAATATCGGATTAATGTTGTCCATGTAAACGTACTGTATACTGAGAGAGAGAACAGTACATATCCGGTTATTTCAGGAAAATATTTTCTCCACGTACACAACAAGTCACTTAGACATTTGCAGCAGTTTATAATTTACACATACAGATCACATACGCGCATGCAGATCTTTTAGGCATCATTTATAACTTCATAGAGAATCGTCTCAAATGGAGCACTAACCGGAAGTACACGCCGTTAAGCAGTCGCTGGCAGGTGACGTCGTACGCACGTAATGTGACGCCGCTGGCTCCAGCACTGTGACAGAACCTACTGCGTGCGGTTCAGTACTTATGATCAGTACAATAATAAACACCAACACAATCCGGATTTACTACACCGCGCGGATTCCTGCAGCTCTTCCGCGTCAGCCCCGCTGCATTATGGGATAGCTCAGTATCCACAGTGACCAGTGTGTACTTCCTACACAATCCAGGCGGAAGCAGCAGCACATCCGGGTATTTCTCCCCTCCTGATTTATCAATACTGAGAATCCGCTTTTTTCACACTTCCGGGTTTTGTGTTTTGTTAATTCATGAAAACAAATAAATGTGACGCCTCAGTTCTGGTGTCCGGTTGATATTTCACAAAATTAGAACATGAAATTGAGCATGTGCACTACAAGCGTTCCCTGGGAGTACATTTGTTAAATAAACTACAGTGTATTCAATGTAAATATATACATTTTGTAAACATTTGTACATATGAATAATCCAGCTAATACGATATATCTAACATCTATATTACAAAATATCTCATACAAAATCTAATTATACATTCACCTTGGTTTGTCTATATTTACATATGTTTAATAGAAATTAATACAATATTCTTAATGCAATAATAAATGTTCATGTACTGCATGTAGAATATATGGAAAATATCTATGAAGTGCAAACAATATGTGTAACTGACATTTGGATATGTTAATGAATTCAATATGTAACCAAAATTTAGAATTATTACTTGAGCATAATCGTATAATCAATATTGGTTAAAAAAAACATAATCTATATGTATAATCAACAGTGAGAAGCATAATCTAAATCCATAGAACAATGTTTGATCAGGTTATACTCTGAGTGGATTTGAGTTGAATGAACTCTGTGTTTCAGTGTACAACAATTGTTCTTCTGTATTAGCTGGCTCCTGTGTCCACAGCAATAAAAATTGGCAGTAGATATTTGCATGCGTGAGTAAATAACTTTGAGGTCGATACAAATTAGGGAGTTAGGAGAGGGCCTGGGGAAAGGAGGTAGATATCAGCGGGGACAACCGATAGAGAGGGACAGATGCTCATTGAGGCCTAAGAAGGGAGCCAAGGTCAAGCCTGTGTGAAACCTTTTTTTGTAAAAGAAACCTTGTCCTCATGAAACCTTTTCAAGAAAAACAACTAACTGCGCATGTTCCACAAATTTAAGATAACACATAGACATGAATATTTAATTGTGGCAAAAAAGATTGGTCTGTTTCAATGAGGAAAAGCAAAACCCCACCTACAAAGACCATGCTGTGGAGAAAGGTATATAAAGACATGTTTGTGTTTGCATAATTCGGACTTTCTGCAGACTGTCACACTTTATTGGTTTTCAATAAAGTTTATTTACTTTTTGACATCTACTAAACTCTCTGTCTCTGAAGTTTTTGACTTAGGCTAAAAAGGTTGATTTTATTCATGACACTATGAACAGAAACGTAATTCATACCATTGACAGATACACATCCATGTAAACATTACAGTAATACATGTCTAGCTCTTCTCTCATGAACGCTACAAAGGCATCATCTCGCCAAATCATCTGTATTGTGAGATCTGATTGTGTGTCAGTCATAAAGTCACACCACTGTAGACCAGTCACTGCAAGCTGGCCTTGAACCTTCCAATAGTACTTCTGGGTCTCTTTGAGCTTGGTTTGGCCTGTTTGGATTTTCATGAATGGAACCTGAGCAATGCTGTCAGCAGAGGTGCTTTTACTCCTACTAGTCCGAATGGGAAGGTTTGAGATGGATCGTGCACTCGTATGTCTGGACTGGCTCCTAGATGTGGTGCTTCTGGGTTAACAATAAAACCACAAGGTAGGACACTAACTCTGACTGTCTCAGAATATCTCTTTAAAATACCAGGCTCAAGTTCAAGGCCACATTTCATAGAATTTGTCTGCCTTGTGCCCTTGATGATTCTTGCTGCTAATGACTGACTAGCTGAATCCCCAACCACATGACAAACCTCTCTGAAGCTGCTTGCAGTAACCCTTGATTGACAAATTTGTCCCCAAGCAGTACATTTTGACTGTAGTGTTGTGCCCTCTTCAATCTGACACGCTAAGCTATGAGTAATCTTTATAGACTCCAGATGAAGTGCTTGATGGTGTGTAGGCACAAATTTAAAATTACAGCTGAACTGATAACCATGCACAGGCAGTGGGGGGAAATAGATCTGCAGCCATGGGGGGACACTGGTAGGATAGTGGACTACCAGGAGGTACAGGACCAACTCTATTGTTGACATGCTCCCTAGTATGTGTGCCGGCAAAGGCTGGGGCTTGATCTGATAAAGTTTTGCTCCAGAAGTCAAGAGATGAGGATCTGGAAGGGGACCAAAAGAAATTTATATAAACTATTAGTGTTGAACACATGACGTTGTAGCTGTACACACACACACACACACACACACACACACACACACACACACACACACACACAGTGTTGTGTGTTACCTGTGTAATTAGTTTCCGCTTTGTGTGAAAAAGGCTTATTCGGACATGCTGTACAGGTCCTCTGGTGTACTGCCTATAAACAAATACCAGTACACAGAGGAGCCGAGGATTTTCTGGATAAAAAGTACAATAATGTTTATATTTCTCAAACGTTTTCAGTGGTTTATGATCTACATGGAGAACAAAAATAGTTCTGTCTCCATTTACTTCCAATCTCGATAGTTAGACTTGGAAAATGATTCATTGTCATAAGGGATTGTGGAAACTCACGCTTGTCATGTATAGATTCGGCTTATTTTTATTAGTTAATAAATGCTGAGACGTCCCTAATGTAATATAATTTAATGTACATGAAGTTTTTGTCACTGTGGAAATGGATTTTTTCTGTCTCCAACCCCGATCTTTTATCTTTTCTTCTGCTCCAGGTCAGAATTCTGTTAATAAAGCTCGTTCATTTATAAATACTGAAAAAATCTAAATAGAGCAAATAGTGAGACGCTGGCAGTCCGTCTGCTTTCTGTATTTTATTAGCAATAAATGGATACAGATTTACTCCAAAACAGACAATTACACAGATCATTATATGATAATCCTTTATGGAGCCAGTAAAACATTTACAGTTACAGTTACACAACAACAACAACAACAACAACAACAACAACAACAACAATAATAATAATAATAATAATAACGAGCCACGATTTGATGATAGGGCGCACAGTGGCTTAGTGGTTAGCATGTTTGCCTCACACCTCCAGGGTCGGGGGTTCGATTCCTGCCGGGGCCGTGTGTGTGTGGAGTTTGCATGTTCTCCCTGTGCTGTGGGGGTTTCCTCCGGGTACTCCGGTTTCCTCCCCCAGTCCAAAGACATGCATGGTAGGCTGATTGGCATGTCTAATGTGTCCGTAGTGTGTGTGTGATTGTGCCCTGCGATGGACTGGCCAGGGTGTACCCCGCCCTGTGCCCGATGTTCCCTGGGATAGGCTCCAGGCTCCCCTGAAGAAGGAGTAAGCGGTAGAAGATGGATGGATGGATTTGATGATAATCTATTACATGATTATAACCTGTCGATACACCTACAGTTTGAAGACGAGTGATCCTGACAGTCTGACCTGAAGGCTTGAAGTGCTCACTGTACAGCACAGAGGACTCACCTGAGGGAACACCTTCCCTTCTTTCAGCTCCTTCCCGCTGCATCCTCGACTGTTTCTCTTTGGGAAAGCTTCAGAGTGAGCCAAAATCTCGATTATGGGCAATTTAGTTATAATGTAAACTACATAGAAAAAGTATAATATAAACTATAATATAAACTGAAACTTATTACTGTTGCCCGGACCAATGTGGCGGTGAATGTGGCATCTAGTTATATGTCTATGCAAACTAATCCTTTGGCATGTTGCTTTTCCCCTACAGTGTAGTAGTATAGTAGGGTAGTAGTGTAGTGAAGTAGGGTAGTAGTGTAGTGAAGTAGGGTAGTGTACTTGTGAAGTAGGGTAGTGTAGTAGAGTAGTGTAGTAGTGAAGTAGGGTAGTGTAGTAGTGAAGTAGGGTAGTGTACTTGTGAAGTAGGGTAGTGTAGTAGAGTAGTGTAGTAGGATAGTAGTGTAGTAGTGTAGTAGGGTAGTAGTATAGTGAAGTAGGGTAGTGGGGTAGTGTAATATTGAAGTACGGTCATGTAGTGAAGTCGGGTAGAGTAGTGTAGTAGTGTAGTGGGGCAGAGTTGTGGGGTACTGTAGTAGTGAAGTAGGGCAGTGTAGTAGTGTAGTGTAGTAGTGTAGTGAAGTAGGGTAGTGGGGTAGTGTAATATTGAAGTACGGTCGTGTAGTGAAGTCGGGTAGAGTAGTGTAGTAGTGTAGTGAGGTAGAGTTGTGGGGTACTGTAGTAATGAAGTAGGATAGCGTAGTAGCTTAGTGTAGTAGGGTAGTGTAGTAGTGAAGTAGGGTAGTGTAGTAGTGTAGTAGGGTAGTGTAGTAGTGAAGTAGGGTAGTGTAGTAGTGTAGTAGGGTAGTGTAGTAGTGAAGTAGGGTAGTAGGATAGTGTAGTAGTATAGTGTAGTAAGTTAATGTAGTAGTGAAGTAGGATAGCGTAGTAGCTTAGTGTAGTAGGGTAGTGTAGAAGTGTAGTGAAGTAGGGTAGTGTAGTAGTGAAGTAGTGTAGTAGTGTAGTAGGGTAGTAGGGTAGTAGTGTAGTGAAGTAGGGTTGTGTAGTAGTGTAGTAGAGAAGTAGTGTAGTAGGGTAGTGGTGTAGTGAAGTAGGGTAGTGGGGTAGTAGTGTAGTGAAGTAGGGTAGTGTAGTAGTGAAGTAGTGTAGTAGGGTAGTGGGGTAGTGAAGTAGGGTAGTGTAGTAGTGTAGTAGAGAAGTAGTGTAGTAGGGTAGTGGTCTAGTGAAGTAGGGTAGTGTAGTAGTGTAGTGAAGTAGTGTAGTAGGGTAGTGGTGTAGTGAAGTAGGGTAGTGTAGTAGTGTAGTGAAGTAGGGTAGTGTAGTAGTGTAGTGAAGTAGTGTAGTAGGGTAGTGGTGTAGTGAAGTAGGGTAGTGTAGTAGTGTAGTAGTGAAGTAGTGTAGTAGGGTAGTAGTGAAGTAGTGTAGTAGGGTAGTGGTGTAGTGAAGTAGGGTAGTGTAGTAGTGTAGTAGTGAAGTAGTGTAGTAGGGTAGTAGTGAAGTAGTGTAGTAGGGTAGTGGGGTAGTGTAATATTGAAGTACGGTCGTGTAGTGAAGTCGGGTAGAGTAGTGTAGTAGTGTAGTGAGGTAGAGTTGTGGGGTACTGTAGTAATGAAGTAGGATAGCGTAGTAGCTTAGTGTAGTAGGGTAGTGTAGTAGTGAAGTAGGGTAGTGTAGTAGTGTAGTAGGGTAGTGTAGTAGTGAAGTAGGGTAGTGTAGTAGTGTAGTAGGGTAGTGTAGTAGTGAAGTAGGGTAGTAGGATAGTGTAGTAGTATAGTGTAGTAAGTTAATGTAGTAGTGAAGTAGGATAGCGTAGTAGCTTAGTGTAGTAGGGTAGTGTAGAAGTGTAGTGAAGTAGGGTAGTGTAGTAGTGAAGTAGTGTAGTAGTGTAGTAGGGTAGTAGGGTAGTAGTGTAGTGAAGTAGGGTTGTGTAGTAGTGTAGTAGAGAAGTAGTGTAGTAGGGTAGTGGTGTAGTGAAGTAGGGTAGTGGGGTAGTAGTGTAGTGAAGTAGGGTAGTGTAGTAGTGAAGTAGTGTAGTAGGGTAGTGGGGTAGTGAAGTAGGGTAGTGTAGTAGTGTAGTAGAGAAGTAGTGTAGTAGGGTAGTGGTCTAGTGAAGTAGGGTAGTGTAGTAGTGTAGTGAAGTAGTGTAGTAGGGTAGTGGTGTAGTGAATTAGGGTAGTGTAGTAGTGTAGTGAAGTAGGGTAGTGTAGTAGTGTAGTGAAGTAGTGTAGTAGGGTAGTGGTGTAGTGAAGTAGGGTAGTGTAGTAGTGTAGTAGTGAAGTAGTGTAGTAGGGTAGTAGTGAAGTAGTGTAGTAGGGTAGTGGTGTAGTGAAGTAGGGTAGTGTAGTAGTGTAGTAGTGAAGTAGTGTAGTAGGGTAGTAGTGAAGTAGTGTAGTAGGGTAGTGGGGTAGTGAAGTAGGGTAGTGTAGTAGGGTAGTAGTGTAGTGAAGTAGGGTAGTGGGGTAGTGAAGTAGTGTAGTAGGGTAGTGGGGTAGTGAAGTAGGGTAGTGTAGTAGGGTAGTAGTGTAGTGAAGTAGGGTAGTGGGGTAGTGAAGTAGTGTAGTAGGGTAGTGGGGTAGTGAAGTAGGGTAGTGTAGTAGTGTAGTAGTGAAGTAGTGTAGTAGGGTAGTAGTGAAGTAGTGTAGTAGGGTAGTGGGGTAGTGAAGTAGGGTAGTGTAGTAGGGTAGTAGTGTAGTGAAGTAGGGTAGTGGGGTAGTGAAGTAGTGTAGTAGGGTAGTGGGGTAGTGAAGTAGGGTAGTGTAGTAGGGTAGTAGTGTAGTGAAGTAGGGTAGTGTAGTAGTGTAGTAGTGAAGTAGTGTAGTAGGGTAGTAGTGAAGTAGTGTAGTAGGGTAGTGGGGTAGTGAAGTAGGGTAGTGTAGTAGGGTAGTAGTGTAGTGAAGTAGGGTAGTGGGGTAGTGAAGTAGTGAAGTAGGGTAGTGTAGTAGTGAAGTAGTGTAGTGTAGTAGGGTAGTAGTGTAGTGAAGTAGGGTAGTGTAGTAGTGTAGTAGTGAAGTAGTGTAGTGTAGTAGGGTAGTAGTGTAGTGAAGTAGGGTAGTGGGGTAGTGTAGTATTGAAGTACGGTCATGTAGTGTAAATTATGTGGTATATGATAACGGGAGTGATCTAAGTGATTAATAATACAGTAGTGATAAACAGTGGGAGCGCAAGTAAAATCTGTAATGTCTAATTAAAACAGTACGATCAGAGTAAACATAAATAAAACAATATGCCTAAAGGCGGTGAGTAACAGGAACCATAAGGTGCAGTGAAAGTGAGATTTTATTATTAATTTAGGACTGTAGTTTAATTATCAGTGCTTTTTTTGTTCATCCATAAAAAATAATGCATAAATACTTTTTTTTTTTTTTTTGGTTAAACAGTTGTGTTAATGTTAAGTTTTAGTCTGAAGTTTATATTTTGTAACACTAAGTTTGTGGATTTTATTTTAAATAAATGAAATAATTATATTTCAAATTTGCTTTAAAACATCAATTTAATCGATTAATCGAAAAAATGGGAAAAGAATCAATCGGCCGATTCATCGGTTATACCTGTTAGTTGCATCTGTAATAAATACCATGATCTGTACTGGGGGTACAAAAGGCACCGAACTGTAGAAATGACTCTTTTTTAATTTTTTAAAATGTTGCTATCAAAGATATCAGGTGACCAACATTGTTTTCTTTTATAATGTGAAAATGTGGTTAATAAAATAGAAACAAAGTCATAATAGACAGTTTAAAATGTCCTTTAATATGTATAAAAATATAATTAATTCATCCTCACAGCCTATAGTTTAATTCAGTTAAACAATGTTAGACTAATTTAAACAAAAGCTTGTGTAAATAGGATACAGAGTAAGAAGCTTTATTCCCTCTGTCTAAATACATAAAAAGTGCTCTTTGGAAAGAAAAACAATAAAACAAAACAAATAAAATGAATAGTTTATTAATGGAGAGAGGATTTAATCAGTTGTTTGAGGTTAGGTCGAGCGCTGGTTAATTTTTTTCATGTGTTTCTGCACCCACTCGACGCTGGTGTCTGCACACACCTTACGGCCGTCCTTTAGAGTAAAGCTGCAGAGGAGAGATAAGATTTAGATCGGTGTAAAACTGCTAAAAAATAATAAAATCACATCCCAAAATGTTTCAAACCTCCAAAATATTATTATTTTAAAGTTTATATTATACATAACCACAAATCCATGATGGACATTGAAATACAAACATTTATCATTATTAATTATTTAAAAAAAAAAGAATGAAGGAGTGAAAGCTTACATGACTCCAGGTTTTGGACACTGACGGTCTGTTACTTCATACGCTGTAATGAGTTTTACAGGGATTGGATGTGTCTGGTATATGGAACAGCATGGACCTACTTCATTTCCATCTGTGAAAATATTTAAGTATTAAGTTCTGTGAATAAATGTTCAATAAAAACATATTAGATGCTTTTTATCTGGTACGAGATGCTGCATTAAGATTGTACCACATGACTGTTGAGTTCTGGACTCTGATTGGTCAGAAGGTGTTGATTAATTTTCTACTACAGCGGCTCTGACAGTAGTGCAGATGTAAATCACAGGTTTATATTAATGCGCTCGTTCTAAAAATCTGTGTAATTGTTGATACGGTGAAGTTTTCTGTAAGGAGATGTTTAACGTTTATTTAACACTTATGGAAGGAGTCTCCAGTGTCAGCGCTTTGTAACAGTCAGAGGTGAAGCTGTAAGTTTAAGTTTTTGCAGCACCTTCAGGACAGAGGAGTTAGCGCTGATTTCTTAGTAACATGACAAGCTGCATCTTTTAACATCATGACGGAGAAAAAAAGAGTCTGGTGAGAAGAATGTTTATAGCTGCTAGAAGATCAATGAGAACAGGAACTAACGTGTTTTATAGATGGTCCACGACACCATAAATAAAACTATAACCAGATAAAAAGTGTGATGTCATGTTGTAACTGTTCACAGATTGCTGTGGTATAAGAGGAATAACACACTTGGAGACATGCTGTTACAGTAAAATAATCAACTACAGTACCTCTGCTTCATCACCCCACCCCCTCACTCAGTATTTTACTGTAACAGTGCGACAAACACACAGTGGTTTATTAACGCCGGTTATTTTCAGCAACCTGCTCGTCTTTTTAGAGAATTCAGCATCGTTATAAACCAGCGGAGTGTTAATGAGTAATGACTCCAGTCCAGATTATTTTAAAGTAGTCAAAATACTCAATGACATGAAAAAGTGAAAATATATATGTATAATATGTACCAAAAATAGTTCTATTATAATATTAATAAAACATATTAAAAAGGTGGACTTTAACCTACTCTCAGCTGTTACATATTAAATATTATAAAAACAACAAAGTAACTTTATCTTACTCTGGGCTGTTGTGAAGGACTGAAGACAGGCGAGACCCAGCAGAACCAGCAGGAGAGAACGAGAGACCATGACTGCTGATGGTGACGATGACGATGATGATGATGATGATGATGATGATGAGGACGATGGTCACGATGTGAACAGAATGGTCTCAGTGCAGATATCAGCTCACTCTTCAGTTTATATAAGCCGATAAGAAGAGTGGGAGAGTGTGGTTTGGGTATTTGAAGGTGACAGTAAAAGTTCCCCTTTGACTAAGAGGGACAAAAAAAAATTTCTTCCATAGAATACCCCGCTGCGGTTTTCACCTAAGGTGAGAACTTACCTCACACTGCCGTATTAAGCACAGTAAGTAAAGTAATGATGAGCAAGTGCAGCTTTATCCAGGTGAAACCGATAATACATGAATATGACTCAATATGGCTAATAATTCACACTACTTGTACTTCATTATTCCTTTCCCTGTGTTTGAAGTGCAAAGTACTAAACAATATTCCTTTTTTATAAAAAAGATCATAATAAATAAAACATTATTTAACGTGGTGGATTGAAAACCACTGATTCTGATAAAATCCATAAGTTTCACATAACCTGACCATCACACCCATATGTGGTTCTTCCTGAAACTGTTGCAAAGTCAGAAGCACACAATTATATAGAACATCTTTGTACGCTGTAGCTTTACAATTTCTCTTCACTGGAACTCAGAGGCCCGAACCTGTTCCAGCATAATACCTCTGTGCACAAAGCGAGCTCCATGAAGACATGGTATGTGAAGGTTGGAAGAAGGTTGGAAGAAGGTTGGAAGAAGGTAGAAGAACTCAAGTGTCCTGCACAGAGCCCTGACCTCAACCCGAGTGAACACCTTTAGGATGAACTGGAACTGGAGTCTCCTCACATCAACATGTGGTTCTTCCCCAAACTGTTCCCACAGAAGCATACAAATGTATTGAATGTCTTTGTACGCTGTAGCTTTTCAATTTCCTTTCACTGGATCTAAGAGGCCCAAACCTGTTCCATTAAGCTCCATGAAGACGTGTTGTGTTAAGGTTGGAAGAAGGTAGAAGAACTCGTGTGTCCCGCACAGAGCCCTGATCTCTGAACCCCAATGGACACCTTGAACTGGAACGCCGACTGCATCCTCGACATCCCGACATCAATACCTGCTCCTCCCTGATGGCTGAATGATCACAAATCCCCACAGCCACACTCCAAGATCTAGTGGAAAGCCTTCTCAGAAGAGTGGAGCTTAATATGACAGTAAAGAGGGAATGAATCTGAAACGCGATGTTCAGTAAGCTCATATGGGTGTCATGGTCAGGTGATCACATTTAAAAACAGTTAGTCATGGTGAGCATTACATACATGTGGAATGTGAAAAGCCACGTTTTTACATTCCACATGTGACTTGTGTGATTATTCACCTATGAAGGTCATGTGATATTCTGTAAACAAAATAAAAAATATAACATATGAACCAGCCTGAACGTGTGAGAGAGAAAGAGTGCAGATCATTACGAGGAAAAAATGAGCTCCGCAGAAAGTCAGCAGCTTGTGGTCAAGAGAATCTAGTGGGGGAGGGGAAGTGGTTCGATGAGGAGGAGAGTCGCACACATATAGCGATTAGAAATAATGTGTCTGGCAGACATTCCACTACATTACATGTAGCTATAAAAAGCTAAAGAGTATGTGTTGTTCTTTAATCAATAAAAATAATGTAATTGTTGACAAGTTGCTGTGGGATAAGAGGAATAAAACACATGGAAACATGCTGTTATAGCCAAATAATCCATTTATAATCAATGTATATGGAGTGCGTGGGACGGGAAAAACACAGAAGCACATGTAATGGTCAGTGGGTTATATAGTGCAGCGTAAGAACTTAATAATCATGGAAAATACAGACCGAGAGAAGGGGGTGGTGGGGGGGGGGGTGTGCATAGGAAATTAGGTCATGGTATTATATCTGGTATTATAAGCTGCTTAACCACACACTTCCCTCGTAATATTACAAAATGGAACAGAGGGAGTTTAATAAAATGATGACGATAGAAAAAATCCTCAGTTAAACAGCATCGTTATTTGTGCTGATTTGATTTGTATTTTCTGTTTATGAGTCAAAACATAAATCTTTTCATACCAGAGCCTCAGAGAGCAGAAAGACTGCAAATACATTCACACCTCAACTATATTAGCATTAAAATAAATCTCACATGTAGGTATATACAGTATGTTTGGCCTTTGTCAAAATTCCTGATGTTAAGCTGTCTATCACAGTATATTGGAGTTATCGTATTTAAATTTAAACCAGGAGGGGGTTTATATCCCAATCAGATGAATGGAGTTGGAATTACAGTACTTTTTATATATACCCTTCAACCCACCAAACCCTTTACTGCAGCTGTCTTCACTTTGTGCTTGTTCTTGGGGTATTTTTTCTTCACTTTTCTCTTGAGTAAGTGAGATACAGCTCAGCTGGAGTGAGGTCAGGTGATTGACATTCCACTTCTTTGCCTTAAATAAGTATTGGGTTGCTTTCGAAGTATGTGAAGCACCATCCAATGAGTTTTAAAGCATTGGGCTGAATGTGAGCAGATGCAGTAATATCGCACTTCAGAATCCATCCTGCTTGTTTTGTCGGCGAACACATCATCAATAAATACAACAGAACCAGTTCCAGTGGAAACCGTACATTCCCACACCATAAGATTGTAGTACATAAGAAATGGTACGTTTAAGATCCTGAGCAGTTCCTTTCCTTTTCCATCATTCTGCTAGAAGTTGATCTTTGTCGTATCTGTCCATAGGATGTTGTTCCAGAACTGTAAAGGCTTTTTATTACATTTTTCTTTTTTTTATTTTGTGGAAAACTCTAATCTGGGCTTCCTGTTTTTGAGGCCTACCAATGGTTTACACCTTGTGGTTTAACCTCTGTATTTACTCTGGTGAAGTCTTCTCTTGACTGTTGACTTTGACAGAGATACGCCAACCACCTGGAGCATGTTCTTCATCTGGTCAACTGTTGCGAAGGTTTTTTTTTCAACACCAGGGAAGGAATTATTCTACTCGTTATCTACTACTTTAGTTTTCAGTGGTCTTCTGGGCCTTTTGGCGTTTCTGAGCTCAGCAGTGCATCCCTTTTTTTCTAAGTTTATACCAGATTTGCACTGACCTGAGTTTATTTAGATTTTTCAAGTCAAATGCCACACGTGAAATTAACTCTAGACCTTTTATCTTTGTAAGTGAGGGAATAACACACACCTGGCCATGGCAGAACAGCTATTTGGCAATTACTTTAAACCCCTAAACAAACATTGAGGGTGGGGGTGTTCGCATATAAAATGTGCTGTAATTCCTACACTATTCACCCAGTTTAGATGCAAATACCCTTCAGGAAAAATCTGCGCTTTGATTTCACACTCATTATTTAATTTCACCTTCAATATACTGTGGTAGAAAGTTCAAAATATATATTTAAATATTTAAATAAAACATCTATGGGCCTAACTTTTTATATCAAGTTAAACCCAAATAAAAATCAAATCTTATTAAATGATTAGTTTAGTGGAAAAGATGGATAGATAGAAGGAAATGAGTGGACAGTGATGGATGGATGGAGTTAAAGTGGTTTAGAAGAAAAGAGAGATAAAGATAGGTCTTTCATTATTACGTATATGATGTATAGATGAATGTAGGAGTCCCCCTACATTCACTCATGCAACCTTATGCTCTGCCACTACACTGGCTTCCTGTTTAGTAATATGACGCTTACTTACAGCGTTAATAATAGATCACCGCCCACACTCCACGAGTGCATTAATATAAACCTGTTATCTACAGCTGCACTACTGTTTAACCTCAGTAATCAAGAGGAGATGTTCTCACTCCTCAAAAAATAATAATAATAAAAAATTGTCAAATAAAAGCCACTTATTTTCTAGAAATTGGCTTTGCTTAATGGAGAGTAGTCATCATGATAGCACACACACACACACACACATACACATGCGCGCGCACACACACACACATGCGCGCGCGCACACACACACACATGCACACGCACACACACACACACACATGCACACGCACACACACATGCACACACACACACGCACACACACACACACACACACGCACATTCTAAGCTTCCCCAATTACAAATGGTATGAATTTTCCTTATAAGGGTAAGGTGTCATATACAAGAGGCAAGAAGGGACTTTCAGAGATACACAGCTATAGTTTTGAATTTCCATTAACATATTAAAGTGGAGTTGATTGATTTGTTGTTGGTCTCCTAAACTGATTTTTCTTGTCAGGCCCCAAAATGGTTACCTAAGATGAGTTTAACACACCTGTTCTAAATGGAGCAGCAGTATAAGCCTAACTAAACACATAATGAGCTACAGATCAGATGGATGACAGATGAAAGGAAAAACGGTGGCTCTGTTATCCCTGAGGGGGATTTATTTTTGCTCCACTTGTCGCCTCAGAGGCAAAAGTCCTTCCAAATCACCACAAAGCTCTTATGACCTGATCATCTTTATTATCAAATGAGGGGCGTGGTCAGTTCCAGAGTGACTCCGCCCCCATCCACTAGGCAAGTGGACTCACTGTATGGTTTGATGGGGATGATTAAATGAAAATGATGTAAATCACCGGGTCTCAAATCTGCGTGAGATTTTGGATTGATGTGTTAGTCTGCAATTAACACCACCATCATCACAACTCCAGCTGAGGGAATATGGTTTAGAAGAACATCTCGTTCCTTGCCCAATTTCATGTATTATTATTGGGCGGCTAATATTCAGAAACTGGTGCTCTGGGTGCAGGCCCCCTCTCTTCCATGGTGCCACTTAGAAGCGAAGTCTTGTACTTCAACCTCCCTCCCTGCTATGGTGTTCTCCTCCCTTCCTATAGCCCTTTCACAATACACGCATAATAAGTAGTATGTACCTCTCTAGAAATTTTCTATCAGTTTCGCCGTCATTTTAAATCCATCTCGGCCTCAACCATGGCACCTATATGTAATAGCCACCTCTTTTCCCCCTCCTTTATGGATTCCACATTCTCTTTGTGGGAAAAGAAGGATCTGAAACTCTTTGAGGATCTTTTCATTAATAATGTGTTTGCAAACTTTTCTGAATTATCCTCGTCATTCAGCCTGCCTCCGTCTCGCCTATTCCGTTTCTTTCAAGTTAGGCATTGTGTCTCCTCCCTATTCGCTGGTTTTCCCTCCTTACCTACAAAGTCTGCATGGGAAGAGGTGTTCAAGCTGAATCCTCATGAGGTGGCATTATCTCACGGATATATGCAACGATCTGGTCACAGGATGATTCTTACAATATCAAAACCATTGGTGCTTGGGAGGAGGAATTGGGCCTGGAGCTTGAGGATGATTACTGGGGCAGAGCGTTAGATAATATACGTACTGCCAGGTCTTGTGTTAGACTCAGTTTCATACAGTTTAAAGTGGTCCATAGAGCTCACCTCTCTGGGAGTAAACTGTCTAAAATATGTCCCAATGTTCCTGACATGTGTGAAAAATGCAAACTTTCCCCGTGTAACCTCAGTCATATGTTTGCACTCTGTCCCAAATTGCAGAACTTTTGGAACTCTTTCTTCGAAACTATGTCCGATGTTCTTAAAATCAAATTAGATGTCTGTCCTTTAATTGCCATCTTTGGTGTTTCATCTCAGCGTCAGCCTCTGAACCATAAACAAGCTAGTGTTGTGGCCTTTGCATCGTTACTTGCTCGGCGCAGAATATTGCTACCTTGGACCTCTCCACAACCCCCCTCTATATCAGTCTGGCTTAGAGATTTAATCTTCTTTTTAAAACTTGAAAAAATCAAGTACAACATCAGAGGCAGGGGTGACTCATTTTTGGGGAAATGGGCACAATTTATTACCTACTTCAATGATGTACGCACCCTGGTGGTGGATTGAGGAGAGGTGAACTGTAATTCCTGATCATCTTACCCCTTTTTTTTGTTGTTGTTGTTGTTTTGGGTTTTTATGTTTATTAGTTGTTTTTTTTTATGTGTTTTTTTTCTTCTTTGGTTGTTTGTTTATTGTTTTTTGTTTACCCCTTTTGGTTTTGGCTGTGGTTGTTTGTTGGGCTTGTTGGGTGGGGTGTTATGTAAAATGTAAATTTTCAATAAAAATTCTATGATCAAAAAAGAAGAACATCTCGTAGTTCCAGAGACGTGTAGAGTCGATACAGTACCAAGGTGTATTGATGCTGAATCTGTTCTTGTGCCTCATGGTAGTTTAAAGTCTTAGTAACACACTGTATATGTATGCTTTGTCCTGTAACTGTCACTTGTCTGTCTATGTTTACTCGATGTAGGCCAATTGTGACACATTTTTCCTAACTCCAAACTCTCTACTGTTTGCGTGATGCCGTCTGTAGCATTATTGTCATTGCAGGTGGGGACAGGTTTACTCAAAAATAAAAACATATAGATTTTAATGGAATGTTTAACACAATTAACAAAACTATCAAATAAACAGTATAGATAGTATAATAAATACCTTAATGTATTTAAGTGTTTATCCAATCTACTGTAGGGTCATGTGTGTTATGTGTGTTGCATTATAACAGTCTAGCCTACATAATATCTGATAAAGAGCTGACATTCTCTGATTAGTAACTGCGGAATAAAACTCTGTGTGTGGTGCTGTTACAGTAAAATAATCAGTAATGAAGCAGAGCTACTGTAACCACCCTGAAGTTGATCCTGAAGCACATCCCAAAGTGTTTTATTCCCCTTATACTGCAGCTGTTTGCCAATGAATGTTTTTATTATTTGTTAAAGGATGACATGTTGTACTTTTTTGTTTATAGTTATACGTAGTTCAGTACACATCTGCATATAGCTGTCAAGAAATTAAACATAATTTGTCAGCAAAACAGGAACTTATACAGTACATGGGAGAAAAGAATGAAAGATACTGAGAAGTGAAAACGTTTTTTATCCATTGTTGCTTTCAAAGATATCATGAACATTTTAATGTCGTTGAAGGTGACCAACATTGTTTTCTTTTAAAATGTGAAAATGCGATTTTTAAAAATGATTTAAAACAGTACAAAAATAAAATGAATGAATCCCCAGTGCCTATAGTTTAATTCAGTTAAATAATGCTGGACTAATTCAAGCAAAAGTTGGTTAAAACTGGATATACAAGTATACAAGTAAAAAGCTTTATTCCTTCTGTATACATTCATAAAAAAGCGCATTATGTAAAAAATAAAATAAAAAATCGTATAAATGGCCAGAGGATTTAAACGCACGTTTGAGGTTAGGTCGAGCTTTCATACATTTGCTTATCAATTTTTTTAATGAGATTCTGCACCCACTCGACGTCAGGGTCTGCACACACCTTACGGCCATTCTTTATGGTAAAGCTGCAGAGGAGAGAGAAGATTTACATCAGTGTATAACTGTAATAAAGACAAAAAATCAAACACTCTCACACGTCCAAATCCTCCAAGATCATTTATAGTTACATGATATTACACACAAACATAAAGTAATAATGGGCATGAAAATACAAACTTTTATATTATTATTTAAAATTAATAAAAAATAAATGAGGGAGTGAAAGCTTACATGACTCCAGGTTTTGCACACCGATGATCTGTTTCTTCATACACTGTAATGAGTCTTACAGGGATTCGATGTGTCTGGTATTTGAAACAGCATTGATCTGGTTCATTTTCATCTGTGTGAAAACATTCATGCATTTAGTTCTCTGATTAAATACTCAATAAAAAAACATATTAGGTGCTTGTTTTTTTTTTAAAATCTGGTAAGAAGTGCTGCATTTGTGTTTTAAATTATACCACATTGCTTTTAAATTCTGGACTCTGATTGGTCAGAAGGTGTTGATTAATTTTCTATAACAGCAGCTCTGACAGTAGCGCAGCTGCAAATCTCAGCTTTATGTTCCTGCTCTTGTTCTAATACATTATCGTCGCTATAGTAACAGCTCGTTCACAGGGACTTAAATTGCTGATGCTCCACATTTAGGGTGGAGTGTTCTATAAGGAGACGTTTATTTATTCGTTTTGCTGCCAATATTGCTGCTGCACTACTCAATAGTTAATAAAAAAAATAAATAATAGTATTATTATTATTTTATGATCAGTAGTAGTATAGTATTATATAGTATTTTATATATATATATATATATATTTGTATTATTATACTATGTACCAAAAAAGTTACATATTAAATATTATAAAAACAATAAAATAACGTTATCTTACTGTTGGCTGTTGTGAAGGACTGAAGGCAGGCGAGACCCAGCAGAACCAGCAGGAGAGAACGAGCGAACATGACTGCTGCCGATGATGATGTTGGTGATGATGATGATGATGATGAGGATGATGGTCACGATGTGGACAGAATAGTATTAACGCAGATATACCCTGACTCTATATTTTATATAAGCTGAAAAGAGGAGGAGGAGAGTGTGGTTTGGATGTTTGTAGGTGACAAAAAGTTTCAGTTTGACTAAGAGAGAAACTAATGCACCTCTTCCACAGAAAAGCCTGCTGTGGTTTTCACATACAACAAGAAAGATCTGAGAAGCATTTAACACTTTAACACCAATATGGTCTTGCCTATCATCACACACAGTACACAGAGATAATAAAGCTTTATTATTAACTGTGTCTAATTATTCACACAACTCGGACTTTGATATTTCCACGACTGTGTTTGTAGCGCAGCGTGCTAAAGAACAGCATTACGCTTCTACAAAATCTCATACGTTTCACACGTGAACATAAGTTTTTCCTCATGTGACTCGTATGAAGTTCATGTGATTTTTCAGTAAGGGCCGATTTGAAGCATTTGTAAAGAAAATGTCAAAAATACAAGACATGATCAAGACTTAATGTGCATGTGGAAAAGAGTGCAGTGCATTATGGGAAAAATAGATTGTGGTCTAGAGACTCTAATGGGGGAGGGGACGTGGTTTGATAAGTATGAGATAGAGACTAGCACGCAGATAGCGATTAGAAGTTCTTTTGCAGATGTTTATAAATATATATATATACAGAATGTGTTGTTCTTTAATAAATAAAAATTGCTACTGTTTTCAGATTGCTCTGGCTGTTTATGCTGTTAACACTGCTGACTCATGACTATACTCTAAAGAGCAGCACATACTAAACACATCTTCAGGTTTGTTGATGATACTACAGTCGTGGGCCTCATCAGTATCTATAATGAGTCAGCGTACGGGGAGGAGGTGGAGCAGCTCACAGAATGGTGTACGGCTACACTATACGGCCAGAAATTTGTGATCACCTGACCATCACACCCATATATGCTTGTTGAACATTCCGTTCCAGATTTATTCTCCCTTTGCTGTTATAATGTGCTCCACTCTTCCGGGAAGGCCTTTGACTAGATTTTGGGGTGTGGCTGTGGGGATTTGTATTCATTCAGCTACAAGAGCATTAGTGAGGTTGAGGTCAGGCGCTGATGTTGATGTGAGGAGACTCCAGTTCCAGTTCATCTCAAATGTGTTCAGTGGGGTTGAGGTCAGGGCTCTGTGCAGGACACTCGAGTTCTTCTACCTTCTTCCAACCTTCACACACCACGTCTTCATGGAGCTCGCTTTGTGCACACTGGGAACAGGTCTGATTCTCTCAGGCCTCTGAGTTCCAGTGAAGGGAAATTGCAATACTACAGCATAGAAAGACATTCTATACAATTGTGTGCAAGAGTTTGGGGAAGAATCTCATATAGGTGTGATGGGCAGGTGTCCACATACGTTTGTAAATTACATTAGATCGTGGTTCTATATGAGAAAGTTGCTTAACCACACACTCAGAATATAACAAAATATAGAACAGAGTGAGTCTATCAAAATGATGACATTAGGAAAAACTCTAAATTATTCATCACTTTGTCAATCAGGCCGCATCGTCACTACTTTGTGCTGAGTTTAATTGCTCTCTTCTTCTTTTGAGTCAGAAAAGTATTTTTTGTCCTACAGTCTCAGAGGACAGCAGGAGTGCTCCCATGTTCACTCCGAACAATGGACCACATTTAGTCAATCTTTCAGTAAAGTTGTTTATAAATATTTATTCACGCTAAACTGAACTAGAAATTTCTGCTGGATTTACGAACGTTTCAGAAATGTTGATTTTCTTGGTATTTGCGTGTGTATGTTGATGAGTGACAATGACCCATAAATTGGCAGATGCATGTCGTTATTTGGTGAAGCCCACTGTGGAAGTAGGGGTGTGGTCGAGCACCGGTTTGTGAGTAAAGGGAGAAAGTGAGTGGTAATATAGGATAAGACACTGACACGTCTAATAGCTCATTTTTATTGGCCAGGCATTCATGTCCACTGGTGAATCCGCCGGCCACCCCAAAAGCACCATTAATCTAGGTCTTCTTTGAAAGAGTTGGCATGGACCTTGTCAGGCCGTTAGACCAGACTGCATGAGGGCATTGCTTTGTGTTAGTTCTAGTGGACTACGCAATGAGATACCCGGAAGCAGTCACTCTCCACAACATAATGTTGCAGGAGTATTCTTCAATTCAATTCAGTTTTATTTGTATAGCACTTTTAACTATGGTCATTGTCTCAAAGCAGCTTTACAGAAACATATAAACACAGGATAGAGATTTTAAGTGTGTGAATTTATCCCTATTGAGGGAGCCGGTGGTGACGGTGGTGAGGAAAAACTCCATAAGATGATATGAGGAAGAAACCTCGAGAGGAACCAGTCTCAGAAGGGAACCCGTCCTCGTCTGGGTCACAACGGATAGTGTGAAAGTAAAAGAAAGTTCATTATGGTTTTTATACGAAGTCTGCTTGTTGAACACATTCTTCTGAGTCGGGATCCCGAAAGAGATCAGGGCACGTCTTTCATGTCACAAACTCTACCCGAGCTTATATACTAATCACTTATTAACCTTCATTCTTTATCTAGTTTTGCAGTCTTATCTTCTATAAGGGGGAGAGTGTGGTTTGAGAAGGTGGTGGTTTGGAGGCACCTAAAACTCACACTTTGATTAAGAGAGATAAAAAGCACGTCTTCCAGAGGAAACTGTGGTTTTCAGTGAAAGAAAGAGAAAGACTCTAAGTGTCACACAACTGCTTAAAATAAAGTAACGATTCATACGTGCAGCTTCACTGGAATACAACAGCAGATCTGTGAAGGTCAGCGTTAAACACCACACAACAACACACACAATACACAAACAGAGATAATAATTATTAGCATGGCCTGTACTCTATCATTCACACGACTGCATTTGTAGTGTGAGGTGCTAAAGAGCAATATTGTCATCTGGAATAAATATAAATATTTCCTTAAACTGAAAACTATTTGCACAAGTAAGACTGAACATTTGAAAATGCGTGTGTTTGTGTGTGAGGGTGGGGGTGATGGGGGGTGTTAAAGAAGGAGTGTGAAGTTCTGATCAAGACAAGATAGTGGTTAACACACACACACACACACACACTCACATACAGACACACACACACACACACACAAACACCATTTTTAACTCTCAGCAGCCTGTTCGCATATTTGGCCGTTTTTGTCACGTAGGCCTCATTAAAAGAAACTCCCCTATTGCAGAAAGCAGAAAGACACTAAGTGGTGTGTGATACGGGAGAATCCAGCATTAGGTTATGGTTTCATACGATGAAGGCACTTTAACACGTACTTTCTTGGTAATATTACAATATAGAACAGGGAGAGTTTAGCAAAACGCCAAATTCCAGGAGAAAAAGAAGAATCATTCATCAGTCAGACAGCATCATCACTAATTTGTGCTGATTTAATTTCTCTCTTCTGTTCATGAATTAAAATAGTTTTGTTTTTTTATCCCAGTGCCTCAGAGGACAGAAAGAGTGCAAAACTCAACAATATTAGCAGTAGCTTGAAAAAAAAGGCTAAAATGCTTCTTTTGTGTTTGTTTTGATTAGTATTAAACCTTCATCTGCACATACATCCGTCTCCACCTCCATTACATGACAGAAAGAAAGACCTTAACATGGATGCAGCGGATTTTTTAAGAGTTCAAGAGGCTCAAGAGAGGGAAAAGCCAAGGTGGGAGAAGGAGGGGAAATTCTCCCTCATTCAAGGCGGGAGTGGTTTGACATGATGTACTCTGTCATGGGGTATGTCAAGGAGGAGCCTTCCAACCAGGCTGAAACCGTCTCCCACCCTCCCTCCCTCACTGTGGATCTCGTCCAGCCTGACGTGTCGACGGAGAGCGTTGTTCAGCCTCCCTGCTTGTCTGAGGATGCCGCTCAGTCTCCCTGTTCAGCTCAACACGTTGCTTTCCCTCCCAGTGCGGCCAAGAGCTCCATTTTTTTTTCCATGCTCAGCTTCAAATGTCACTAGGCCAGGCTCCGCTTCAAGCGTTGCTCCGCCTTCCTGCTCTGCTGAGGACATCGCCCCTTTTCTTTGCTTCTGCTTCGCACTGTATGTCACTCCCCCTTCCTGCCCCACAGAGGACATTCCCCCCCCCCCATGCTTCATGGAGAGCATCACTCCTCCGTCTGGCCTCGCAGAGAACCTCGCTCCACCTTCTGGCCTCATGGAGAACTTCACTCCACCCTCAGATGTTGCGGAGAATTTTGCTCCCCCCTCTAGTTTCATGGGGCATGTCACTTCCACCTCAGGCTCAGCCTTGAGCTTCATTCCTCCCACTTGTGGTGCAGTAGCCATGGCTCCGCATTCAAGCCATGTCATCTCCCTGTGGTGCAGAAGAGACTGCCCCACACCTGAACCTCAGAAAGCACGCCCAGGTCCTGTTTGAAGTTGAAGAGACATTCTCCCAAACCTTGTTCCTGTCTGAGGTCGACGTCACGACCAACAACATTATGCTTGCACCTAAGTCTGCTGACACAGCCAACCAAGTTCTGCGTTCCTATTCCACTGAGGACATCGCTCTGCCTTCCTGTTCCTCTGAGGACATCGCTCTGTCTTCCTGTTCCTCTGAGGACGTTGCTCTGCCTTCCTGTCCTGCGGAGGACGTCGCTCTGCCTTCCTGTTCTGCTGAGGACATCGCTCTGCCTTCCTGTTCCGCTGAGGACATCGCTCTGTCTTCCTGTTCCTCTGAGGACGTTGCTCTGCCTTACTGTTCTGCGGAGGACGTCACTTTGCCTTCCTGTCCTGCGGAGGATGTCGTTCTGCCTTCCTGTTCTGCTGAGGATGTCGTTCTGCCTTCCTGTTCTGCTGAGGACATTGCTCTGCCTCCTCACCCCGCTGAAGCGGATGACCCAGCTTCCCATGCCTGAGTGCTGTCTAGCAACCCTGGCGATCCTGCCCCAACCTCATGCCTGCCCCTCGACTCCTTGTGGAGCCTGCTATCTGTTGGACAATACTTTCCTCATGACCTGAGGGGCTATGAGGACATTTTGCCCAGATGGCCAGGACCACTGGGGGAGGGAGCGTTTTCTGGCGCTCTGGTAGTAGTAGTCATGCTCCGGGTTCTGTCATGGATATCCCAGAGGCTACTCTGGACTACAGCTCCCAGCAGCCACTGCACTACATCATGGTCATTCTGACCACCTGCAGATGAATCACATTCTAGTTAACCAGCACTTTGTGTGTGTGTGTGTGTGTGTGTATGTGTGTGTGTGTGTTTATATATATATATATATATATATATATATATATATATATATATATATATATATAATGAATATGTGTATGTAGGCACAGTTTGCACTGCACTTTTGTCGTGCTTTAATTGTCTCACTTTGCCGTTGTTTCTGTTCTGGTCCTTGTGTCAAGTTTATTCCTCGCTGTAGTGTTTTTGCCACGTGTTTATAGCTTCTTTTGTGTTTGTTTTGATTATTCTTAAACCTTTAGCTGCACTTGCATCGGTCTCAGCCTCCATTACGTGACACTCATTAAACCAGATTATCAATAGATTCAGTTTATTATCTCCATTTGGTCTAAAAAAAAAACTGTTTTGTTTTTGAGATTTTCCTCGAGTTCTCAGACCACAAAGTGTTTCAAAACCACAGTATCAGAGATCATGTTCAAATTTACTGCATGAAACCACCACGTGAGGGCGCTGCTGCTCACACACCAGTGAAGGGAACTCAGTCTCTTTTCAGTCAGTCAGATTCTATGACTCATGCAGCTTACTAATAAGAGTTGTAAACGAGTTTTAACGGTTATACAATTATTAGCTTTAGATCAGCCAACATACAGACATATTCACTTGTTAAATCTGTAACACTGACTCTCCAGTTCACTGTATTGAGGGAGGAGGTAAATACACACTCGTCAAAGTTAGCCGGTTTCTTGATGCTAACAAAAGAAGAACATGGAAGTGTCCATGTGTTTTTTCACCACTTTGTTACTCGAACGCAGGGACATTCCCAAAGTGTTAAGCGTTCAGCAGGGGTCAAATGTTCAATCAAGCTACATTTAAATGAATAGTGAATGCTACTGACAATAAAATGTTCAAATGTCACAATAGCCCTAACTTATAAATAAATCTGGGATAATTCACTGAAAATCTTCTTATTCTTCTTTATAGAGAGAACATAAATATATGTTTGTGCTATTATACAACCAGTGCAATAAAATTTATCTGAAAATTTCCACATATCTGAGCTTTCTGCTTTAGGATTTGCCCTCAAGATGGTAACATGAAGCATGTTTCACATATATACATACACACACACACACACACACACACACACACACACACACACATATATATATATATATATATATATATATATATATATATATATATATATATATATATATATATATATATTCATTGTTTTAGGAAGTTTTATTAATTTCTTTATTTTTAATTTTGATTATAATGTTGTCTATCTGTGTGTATATTCTGTATATCTGTATATTTGTATATCCTGTATGGGAACCTATAAAATTTATAATATAATAGTGTCATAATACAGTGATTACTTATTGCCATTAATTCTTCTACATTTATTTTGGAGATAAAGTCTTTTACTCTTATTTGCTTATTTGTTTGTTTGTTTGTTTTTTAATGTTACTATCCAATACAAACTTGGATACAGACTTTGAATACAAACAACATTGTTTTATTTTAAAATGTAGGAATAAAACAGAAACATAGCTTTAATGTGTAATTAAAATGTCCTTTAATACATATACAAATAAAATTATTATTATTCATTCTTACAGCCTGTAGGTTCATTTACTTAATGCTAGACTATTTCAAGCACATTTATGCTATGTTATAAGTGCAATTTATAATAATAATAATAATAATAATAATAATAATAATAATAATAATAATAATAATAATAAACTTTATTGCTCATGTCCAAATACAGAAATCTACACAAAAGTAAGAAATATAAAAAAGTAAGAAAAAAAAAAGTAGATTAAAATAAATCTTAATTTCCCCTTAATAGAGAGAGGGTTTAGACACTTGTTTGAGCTTGTTAATGCCGTTCTGCACCCACTTGACTGCGGGGTTTGCACACACATGAGTGCCCTTCTCTAAGGTGAAACTGTAGAGGAGAGAATATTAGTATATGAGAGTGTGTGTGTGTGTGTGTGTGTGTGTGTGTGTGTATAATATGAGACGATAGATCTCATTGGACATTAGTTGAAATGTAATAGTTCAACTACCACCATCCACTATTAATATCCATATGCACTGGCACTTAAATACCACTATATATACCAAGCCAATCAACAGATTAAAGAGAGAAACCACCCAAAACAGACACAACTGAAAGAGTCTGCGGTAAAAGCCTGGAAAAAACATCACAAAAGAAGAAACCACAGTTTGGTGAAGTCAATGAGTCACAGGCTTGCTGCAGTTTTGATGCAGTTGGTGCTAGCAAGGGAAATGCAACCAAATATTAACTGTTATTTACTTGAGTTTACCTAATGACTATCTGTCCCGATACTTTTGCTCACAGAAAAATTGTGTTTCACAATTTGCACATTGATTAACAAATCTAGATGTGAATATCAGGGAATGAAAGCTGAAATTCAGATCTATCGTCTCATATTCGTCTTTTGATCTCAAACCCAAATGGCTTAAAACAAAGCACAAAACCACGAACTGGCCTTGCTGTTCCAATACTTTTGGAGGGGACCGTATAACCATAAAGCGATGATGGAGATGGAAATACAATATTTTCTTATCATTAATTTAAACTGTATTAAATAAATAAATAAATGAATAAATAAATAATACATGACAGTGTGAAAGCTTACATGACTCCAGGTTTTTAACACTGACGTTCTGTTTCTTCATACGCTGTAATGAGTCTTACAGGGATCGGTTGTGTCTGGTAACTGAAACAGCACTGACCTGGTCCATTTGCACCTGTGTGAAAACATTTACACATTTAGATCTGTGATTAAATACTGAATAAACAGAATTAGATGATTTTATATCTGCTGTAAGGTTCTGCTTGTAGTATATTTTAAATTGTGCTACAGCTCTGTGGAGTTCTGGATGGTGATTGGTCAGAAGGTGTTGGTTAATTTTCTATAACAGCAGCTCTGACAGTAGCGCGAGCTCTGACGTAAATAGATTAAGTATGTGTGTAAAGTATGTGTCGTGGACATGGTGAAGATTGTTGTGAGGAGACGTTTATTTAACATTTCTCTTTAACAAACAACGCTGCATTTTTTGACTTGAAGAGAAAGAAAAAAAGAGAGGATGCTGATGCAACGAATGTTTACACATTAAACAGGACTACAAACAGATAAAAAAAAAAGTATGATGTCGTAACTGCTCGCGAATCTCTGTGGTATATGAGTAATAACACAACGGTAGCCGTGCTGTTACAGGAAAATGATCAAGTTCAGGGTGTTAGCAGTAACTCCGCTTCATCACACCACCACATCGCTCAGTATTTTACTGTAACAGTGCGACAAACACGCAGTTTATTAACGCTGCTTATTCTCAGCAACCTGCTCGTCTTTTTAAAGAATTCAGTATCATTATAAACCAGAGGAGTGTTCAGGAGTAATGACTCCAGTCCAGATGTTTTAACATTCGACTACAAATCAACTTAGTCTCAATCAATCTTATCATCTTACTAGTGTCTACTTAATGCTTAAGTCAATGCATGTTAACTGATAAAAACAAACAAATTTTTTTTTTATAAAAGTAAAAATATGAGCTTTATCTTACTCGCAGCCGTTGTGAAGGACTGAACGCAGGCGAGGACCAGCAGGACCAGCAGGAGAGAACGAGAGACCATGACTGCTGCTGCTGCTGCTGCTGATGATGATGATCACAATGTGAACAGAATAATAGTAATGCAGATTTCACCTGACTCTAGACTTTATATGATTGAAAAGAGGAGGGAGGGCGTGTGGTTTGGGTGGTTTGCAGGGGATTAAAAGTTCCCTTTGTTCCCTAAAGTTCCCTTTGACTAAGAGAGAGAAAAAATGAACCTCTTCCACAGAAAAGCCTGCTGTGGTTTTCACGCACAACAAGAAAGATTCGAGACACGGTTTAACACATTAACACCGATATTTTCTCACGGAACTGTATTAAACTCTTGTAAAACAAAACGAGATGATTATGTACAGCGTTGTTTTTTTTTGGTTTTTTTTGGCGTTAAACAACTTACCTTTGTTATGAAGGTTACCTTATGAAAGTTCATTTCATCGTGTTCATTTCATCGTGTCTCACCCTATGAGTCAGCACATGCGAATTCGGTTCAATCAATAATTTGTGATCACATATGAAAACAATAACAGTCACAATAAGCCTGAATGTGTGAGAACGAAAGAGTGCAGAGAATTGTGAGGAAAAAATGTCTCCAGTACAAAATGTGCAGTTTTTGGTATAGATAATCTAGTGGGGGAGGGGAAGTGGTTTGACGTGGATGAGATTAGCACGCAGATAGCGATGATAAATAATGTGTTTAGTGGACGTTTCACAACGTTAAATAATTAAGTATATATATATATATATATATATATATATATATATATATATATATATATATATATTAAAGTATGTGTTGTCTTTTATACATAACAAATGTAATTAAATAATCAAATTGCTGTGGTATACCAGAAGAGGAATAAAACACTTGAGGACACGCTGTTATAGCCCTACATGTCTGATGCTCTACGTCTGGATGGAGCTCTCATCAACTGGAGGCTACAGCCTAGAGACTGCTGAGGACGGTACCTCTTGAAGTACCAGGAAATTGTTTTGGACGTCAATTCCACATGGACGTTCTCGCTGTGGTTGCTGGGACTACAGTTGCAGCGATGGCCTTGGGACTGTAATTACCACATGCAGTTTTACACTCAGGTCTCCTTTAGTGAACAGTGGACTAGTTCAACAAAACAGACTTCATATTAAACCATAATGAACTTTCTTTTACTTTCACACTATCCGTCGTTCCCCAGATGAGGACGGGTTCCCTTCTGAGTCCGGTTCCTCTCAAGGTTTCTTCCTCATATCATCTCAGGGAGTTTTTCCTCACCACCGTCACCACCGGCTCGCTCAATAGGGATAAATTCACACACTTAAAATCTGTATCCTGTCTTTATATGTTTCTGTAAAGCTGCTTTGAGACAGTGTCCACTGTTAAAAGCGCTACACGAATAAAATTGAATTGAATTATAGGAAAAGAATCAACTTCATGTTGGGAACAGTAACTAAAGTAACTTCATCACACTGCCGTGTTACTCAGTATTTTGTTATCACAGCAACACGCACACATGCAATTCTACATGGAAGTTTTACTCATATGGTAGCTATAAGGTGATTTAAAATGTTTTACACTGGGTTAAAGTTATAATCCTTAAATAAAGCTTCTTTTTGTTGGGTGACATTAGGAACAGCAAGAGAACGAAACACACGCTCTCACTGCCTTTTATCTTTTCAAGCGCTTCTTCTTCTCACAACAGCACGCACGGGTTGTATAGACGAGTGTAAAGTCACGTAGAGAGTGTGTGATGTGATTCCTTTCCTCTGTTTATGAATCAACATTTTTTTTGCCTCAGAGAGCAGAAAGAGTGCAAACGTGTTTAAAAAAATCATCTCATTTGTTTTTTTTGTTTTTTTCTGTGCACATTTTGAAATTTTCCTCGAGTTCTCAGTTACACTGTTGGAATGGTTGCCTCACGTAGACCACAAAGTGTTTCAAAACCACAGTGATAGAGGCCATGGTCATTTTTACTGCACGAAAGCACCACTTGAGGGCGCTGCTGCTCACACACCGGTGATGGGAACTCAGTCTGTTTCCAGTGAGGCAGGTCATATGACTCATATTACAGCTTACTAATAAGAGTCGATTCTGTCTGCTTCCAAATAATTCATTGTCATTTTTTCCCTAAAGCGAACAAAGTTTGTGATGTTATGACTGTGACTGTTCTTCTTTGCATAATAATCATAGGACTAAATGACTACTGACCTGTTGCTTTGATGTCTGTGGTTATGAAATCATTTCAGATACTGGTGCTGGCCCACCTGATTATTGAGCAAACAGGTCAGTGGACGACGTAGTCAACATGGGTCTGCATTACATCCTGCAACACGTTGACAGACCAGGGACCTACGCAAGGATCCTATTTGTGGACTCCAGTTCGGCTTTCAACACCATCATCCCAGATCTCCTCTTGCATTAATGAACCCAGCTCTGTGTGCCAACCGCCATCTGTCGGTAGATCACCAACTATCTGACAGACAAGCAGCAGCTAGTGAAGCTGGGAAAATTCACATCCAGCACCTGCTCAATCATCACTGGTGCTCCTCAGGGTTGTGTGCTCTCCACATTGCTCTTCTCCCTCTACACAAATGCCTGCACCACTACACACCCCTCTATCAAGCTCCTGACGTTTGCAGATAACACCACAGTCATTAGCCACATCCAGGACGGCGATGAGTCTGCATACAGAAAGGAGGTTGAACAGCTGGCTGTCTAGTGCAGTCAAAATAACCTGCAGTTGAACACTGTCAAAACAGTGGAGATGATCGTGGACTTCAGGAGGAACTCCCCAGCATGCCCTCCCCTCACCATCCTGGACAGCACTGTGACCGCCGTGCAGTCCTTCAGGTTTCTGGGCTCAACCATCTCATAGTATTTGCATTAGGTCAGGGTTGTCCGGTCTTATCCAGAGTGGGTCAGTGTGGGTGCAGGTTTTCATTTGAACCAAGCAGAAGCCACATTTGAGTCTACTGAAAGCCAAGATCAGCTGATCAAACAGGTGGGATCAGATGTGGCTCCTGCTTGATTGGAATGAAAACTTGAAGATTGGACAACCCTGCTTTAGACCCTTCAACATATAGACATATTTTGCTTATTCAGTCTAAACATTGACAATACAGTTGGCTGTTTGAGGAAAATATACACCTCTCATCACAGTTTGCTGGTCCGAACTTGCCCAGGTGGAAAATGAGGTCATTCCAAACTGCAAAGTACCACTGACAATGCATGTGGAAAGCAGAAAGAGTTCTCAGAGGCATGCAGAGAAATCTCTGGCACACTCTTATGAGTGCATGCACAAGCAAGTCATTTTCAGATAGTTGATTCCTTCCTGTTGTGTCATCCCATTACCTTTCAGCCTTTGAACATCCAGGTTAAAGGTCGTGCATTAGTCAGAAATTAAACTCGGGTCAGCTGCTTGGAAAACAGCTACGCTCACCACTATACAGTACCACCAAGACCGTGTGAGGTGTTGCTACTCTTGTTTTAACGTTTGATCAGCAGAAGCTGATTGTGTGTGGTGAGAGCCTGCATGCTTGTTCGTGTGTGTGTGTGTGTGTGTGTGTGTGTGTGTGTGTGTGTGAAGTGCTGATAAGGACAAGATAGTGATTATCATGCTATTTTCTCTCTCTCTCTCTCTCTCTCTCTCTCTCTCACACACACAGACACACACACACACAAGCTATTTTATCACACTGATCTCTTTCCATCTCTCTCTCTCTCTCTCTCTCTCTCTCTCACACACACACACACACACACACAGAAAGTGTTCTATAACATGCTATTTTATAAATCTTAAATAACAGTGGTATGTATGTAGTAGCAGCTCAGGGGTTAAGTCTTTTACAGTTTTTCTCGAATGCTAACACGACATTTTCTCATAACGCTAAACACACGTCTTGATACTCACCATTTTGGCCAAACCCTTGACTTTTGACCAAAAAGTAAACACTTTAGTCAAAACCGTATTATCTCTTGTAGAAACCAAACTTTACATTGAAATTACACTCAAAACCATCAAATACAATCAACCTTCTGAATGCTCTTTGCACACTGCTGGGAGGAATTTAAAAAACTATTATAAAAAGGTTTTCATGAACCAATAGCTATAACGTGTCCCTGAATGTTCCACTCCATGAGTGTGTTACGATGTGAATCATACAATCACACAAACACTACAATTGTCCTTCTTGCACAATGTTTCTTAAGGCTAAGAAAACAAGGAAAGAAACAGAGCATTTTCAGGTAAGAAGGTTAGAGTATGATACAGTCCTGTAATAGCAATAATAGTTCATTCGGAGTCAGCATTCTGTCTCTGACTAGGGTTAGGCCAGAGATTTTCATAAACATCAGAGGCTATGGTTTCCCTAGCCAAACTGCGTGGGGAAAATGCCCTGCTCGAGCCATCCCCGACAGGACTCCACAGCAATGTCCTCACAAACTTCCTCCATGGCTTGGAAAAGGTTGTTCTGTACATATGGATTTCTGTCATAGACCTTCCACCACCATGCTGAGGAATGGGGAGTATGGTGGGAGGAACACATTTGTGAATCTTGGATCATTCATGAAGCAGTTCGGTACCAGGACAATCGGACAATTGTTTGTTAAGGGTGTTTGAATTGTGCTGGTTTGAGTTTAACTATTGAATGGCGGTGTTTTCTAAATGACAACATGGTGATAACTGTGTTTTAAAGTGAGAGGTGTGTTTAGACTTTTGTGGAGAAGTGTGAATGGACCAGAGAAATGTGGCAAAAAGGGTAAATAGTGTTATAGACTGGGGTAGATGGTCTTTCTGCTGGGAATTGGCTAAATGGTTTCATGAGGATGGCTTACACTACAGTACCATTTTTTATTAGCAATAATTAGTTGTATAAATGAGCATGAGCTGTATAAATTTAAGCTGCTCTGGATAAGGGCTTCTGCCAAATGCCAATAATAATAATATGTGATAAATCTGTAAATCAAAATAATGAGATTATTATGTAAAAACTAACACCTTAGAATTTTGTAGCTTGTGGTTCAGAGCAGCTCAGTGCTTCAGAATGTCTTTTCTTATACTCATTTTGCCTCTGTATGTTTATTCCTGTATCAGTCATTCCACATAAACATGTAGAAATGTTGAGAATTGCAGATTTTTTACGTTAACCAATAACATGTTTCATAATACAGTTTATTATTGTATGTTTATTCATTTGTTTATTTATTGTGTATTATATATATATATATATATATATATATATATATATATATAAAGAAAAATGCACACATGCACTAACTAATCAAAAAGAAAAAAGTTGGTAGCAAAACAAGAACAAATACATGATGTGTGGGTGGGGGGGGGTGTTTGAGAAAATAAATTTTAAAATACAAATATTCAAAAGAGTAAAAGATACTGGGCAACAAAACACATTTATTCATTTGCTTATTTATTGGAAAATGTTGAAAAAACGTATGACGAACATTTTATTGCCTTTAAACGCAAACAATTTTGCTTTCTTATACAATTTAAAAATGTGACTTGAATATATGTTTTAAAAATCAAATAAAATGCCTAATAGTCAAATAAAAGCTTTATTCTTTCCATCCAAACACTGGAACCTTTATATAAAAATTAAGCAATATTGTTTTTCAAAAAAACATTTTGTGAAAGAAATATGAATTGCTTATTATTGGAGAGAGGATTTAACAGCTCGGTTGAGGTCAGGCTCGCTGATCAATTGTTTTCATGGTGTCCTGAACCCACTTTTCATCGGGGTTCGCACACACATGACGGCCGACCTTTAGATCCAAACTGCAGATGAGAGAAGATGTACGTCAGTGTAAAACTATCATCAAAACAGAAAACCTAACACTCTTACACCTCCTGAACACCAAGATAATTTAAAACTTCAGTCCCCTCTGAAAGTATTGGAACAGCAAGGCCAATTCTATTGTTTTCACTATACATTTGGATTTCAAATAAAAAGATGAATATGAGATGAATATTCAGATCAGAATTTCAGCTTTCATTTCCTCATATTTACATCTAGATGTGTTACAACTTGGAAGCACCATTTGTTTGAACATATCCATTTTCTAAAGTGATCAAAAATACTGGAACCTTGCAGCCCCGGTGTGTTAAATTGATTGTTTAAAGAATGAAAAGCTCTGAACAGTGACTTTTGTTTTGAACCCTAGATTTCACCTGTGAAGACTGCATTTGTTGTTAAAAAGGATAAACCAACATGAAGACCATAGAGCTGTCTATGGGAGAAAAGTGAGCCATTTTGAAACTGTGAAAAGAGGGAAAATCTATCAGAGGCATTTCACAAACATTGGGCATAGCCAATAAAACAATTTGGAATGTCCTGAAAAAGAAAGAAACCACTGATGTACTGAGTAACAGACACCAAATGGGTCAGCCAAGGAAAAGAACAACAGCTGGTGACAGAAACATTGTGAGATCTATGAAGAAAAACAAAAAACAACAGTCGGTGACATCAGCAACAACCTCCACAGGGCAGGGGTGAAGGTATCACAATCCACTGTTCAAAGAAGACTTCAAGAGCAGAAATATAGAGGCCAAACCACAAGATGTAAACCACTCATCAGCAGTAAGAATCAGAAAGATCAGATTGGAATTTTCAATGAAATACAGAGATGATCCACGAAAGTTCTGGAACCAAGATGAACCTCTACCAAACTGATGGAAAGGCCAAAGTGTGGAGAAAGATGCTTGATGCTTGATGCAGTTATTGCAAGCGAGGGAAATGCAACCCTGCATTATTTGACTTTACTTTAAGAAAAATAAACTTGCAGTTATGGTCTGAGCTGCAAAGCCCTATCTCATTTGTAAGTTGCTATGGATAAACGTGTCTGCTAAATGAATAAATGTAAATGTAAATGTAAATATCGAGTGTAGGACATCGACTACATTTATACTTTTACTCACCGAAACATTGGTGTTTAAAAATTTTTGTTGTTTAAAAAAAAATAGATGTAAATAACAGGAAATTAAAGCTTAAATTCCGATCTATCGTCTCATATTCATCTTTTGAGCTGAAACCCAGATGTCCTCAGTGTATAGAAGAAAATGAAAAAAAAAAAAAAGGCTTTGCTGTTCCAATACTTTTGGAGGGGACGGTATAACCATGAAGCAGTAATGGACATGAAAATACAAATATTTCCTTATCATTAATTAAAATTGATTTTAAAAAAAAATAATAAATGAGGGAGTGAAAGCTTACATGACTCCAGGATTTGTACACTGATGGTGTGTTTCTTCATACGCTTTAATGTGGGATGCAGGGATTCGATGTGTCTGGTATCTGAAACAGCACTGATCTGGTCCATTTCCATCTGTGTGAAAACATTTACACATTTAGATCTGTGATTAAATACTGAATAAACAGCATTCGATGATTTTATATCTGCTGTAAGGTTCTGCTTGTAGTATATTTTAAATTGTACTACAGCGCTGTGGAGTTCTGGACTCTGATTGGTCAGAAGGTGTTGGTTAATTTTCTATAACAGCAGCTCTGACAGTAGTGCAAGCTCTGACTTGTATGGCAGACACTCCACATAATTAGATTAAGTATGTGTGTACAGAATATGTCGTGGATATGGTGAAGATTTCTGTAAGGAGACGTTTATTTAACATTTATAGTAGGAGTCTTCAGGGGAGAGGAATTCATGCTTTGCAGTTTCTCTGTAACAAACAAAGCTGCATTTTTTTTACATGAAGAGAAAGAAAAAAGAGAGGATGCTGAGGAAACGAATGTTTACACATTAAACAGGACTATAAACAGATAAAGTATGATGTCGTAACTGCTCGCGAATCTCTGTGGTATATGAGTAATAACACAACGGTAGCCATGGTGTCACAGGAAAATAATCAAGTTCAGGGTGTTAGCAGTAACTCCGCTTCATCACACCACCACATCGCTCAGTATTTTACTGTAACAGTGCGACAAACACACAGTTTATTAACGCTGCTTATTCTCAGCAACCTGCTCGTCTTTTTAGAGAATTCAGTATCGTTATAAACCAGAGGAGTGTTCAGGAGTAATGACTCCAGTCCAGATGTTTTAACAATTTTCTATCTTACTAGTGTCTACTTAGTGCTTAAGTTAATGCATGTTAACTGATAAAAACAAATGATCACAAGTACAGATAATAATATGTACAAAGCAACATGTTATAAAGGTAAAAAGGTAAGCTTTAACTTACTATGAGCCGCTGTGAAGGACTGAAGGCAGCCGAGAACCAGCAGAACCAGCAGGAGAGAACGAGAGACCATGGCTGCTGCTGATGATCACGATGTGAACGGAACCGTATTAATGCAGATATCACTTCAGCACTGGTCTTATAAGCTGATAAGAGGCGTGTGAGAGTGTGGTTTGAGAGGGAGTGGCAGTTTGATGGTGATGAAATGTTGCACTTTGATTAAAATAGATAAAACTCATCCGTTCCACAGAAAACCAAGCTGCGGTTTTCAACCACAGACAAGATCTGAGCAGCGTTTACACACTTTCCCAGCCAAACTTACATAAAATAAAATAAATATCAATATAAATAAGTGCAGCTTCACTGGAGTAAAAGAATCATTTAACCAGCACGACACATCACACGATACACAAGAGATAATCAATAATTATTATTAATATGTGCCTAATTATTAGCATGGCCTGTACTTCTTTAGTCCCTTCACTGGGTTTTAGTGTGAAGTGCTAAAAACAATATCCTGTTTTATTTTCATCTCTGAATCGAGATTGAAAAAAATGAAAATGTCATTAGATTTGTTGCTAGACTCTTTAAGGTCACTAAAAGGAGTCTACAAGGTCACAAAAGTCTCTCGTTTTTTTTTTCAGTCACTGGTTAATCTCTGGATTACTGTGACAAGATGCCGTTTAGATTGAAACTCTAAGACAAGAAATTCTTATATTATTGAGCAACACGTGAGACATGAACGTTCACGGCATGGACACCATCACAGGCTTTGAGACAGTTAAATGAGTCTGTCTTTTACATGAACAGGGGAACAGTGTGGAGCCTAAAGGTTCGATAATCCACCAGGTTGGAGTTCTGTGCTAACAAAGTTCATCAGGGGGATTCAGCTAAAATTTGTAAGAGTTCACATTCATAAAATTCCTTGTTTACAACGGGTCACATAAGCAGCAAACATGGCTGAATGTTAGTTTATGACTATAAGATCGATCACAGCAGCTATGTTTTGTTTCATAGTGATGTGTCCTGTTGTGCTGAAGTGCAGATGAGCATGAGATAGCAAGTTAACGAGCTATTTTTTCACACAGACCTATATCTCGCCATCTCTCTCTCTCTCTCTTTCTCTCTCTCTCACACACACACACACACACACACACACACACACACACACACACAGACACACACACAGCGTCTTTAACCATCAGTGGCCTGTTTCTGTTTTTGATACATAAAATAAAAACGCCCCCATTCCAAGTAGATATGTGATGCTTTATAAGACAGTTTGGTTCGGCATAAAAAACATGTTACTGAGCATAACTGTGATTAGTGGAGGGACTGAAAGATCTGAATTTTATTACTGTAAATAGCACTAGTGTCAAAATTTCACAATGATAAAAGTTATTAACAAAGAACGAAGAAGTGCGTGGGTGGAAAACAGTTGTGGTTAGTGATTAGTAATTAGGAAAGGAGCTGATCAGTGATTAGTCACTGGGAACAGTGGGGGTCAGTGATTGGTCATTGGAGACAGTGGTGGTCAGTGATTAGTCATCGGGAACAGTGTTTCTTCATAATTTAATAATTGACATGAAAAATAAATATAATTAAATGTGCCTAATTATTATCCTTATGTACTTCCTTATTCCCTTGACTGTGTTTGCAGTGCTAAAGAACAACATGCAAAAGTGCTAAAGAACCTGCTTTTATAGGCGCTCTATAAAATAACATTTCTACTTCTTCTTCTTCTTCTTCTTCTCCTTATTATTATTATTGTTCTTCTTATTATTATTTTCATCCTTAAAAGTATCAAATAAATATGTTATTTAAACTAAAGCTATTTACATGTATTAGAATGGACATCCGGGATGGGAGAGGATGTTCGAAGTGTTGAAATGCCGATGAATCTGAGAAAGCAGTCTATCTCACTCCATCTCTCTCTCCCTCTCCCCCTCTCTCTCTCTCTCACACACACACACACACACACACGCACGCACGCACGCGCGCACGCGCGGCATCTTTAATCATCAGTGGCCTGTTCCTGTTTTTAATACCTAGGTTTCATAAAATAAAAAAGCCGTGTGATGTTTTATAAGACAGTTCGGTTCTGCACAAAAACACGTTACACAGCATAATTGTGATTAGTGTAGGGGCTGAAAGATCTGAATTTTTATTACTGTAAATATCACTAATATCAATATTTCACAATGATAAAAGATCCCTCTCTGCCATAATTCTGTCTTCATCGTCAATTTCTTTTTTCACAAGCCATGTCATCACATCCTGAGTCACACAAGAGAAGGTAAATGAAATGAAATGAAGCTATAGTCTGTAAAAACTCCTCCCTTTCTCACTAAGCTGCTTTCATCTAAATATTTTACATACTTTAAATGTACGTGATTGGATAAACTTCAACAGAGAGGATCTGATGCAGAATCCGTGAAGGGTTAGGTTTTACTTTAATGCTTGGTTCGATCCACTGAAATACTTTCCTGGATCAACATCTGGATGTCAGTCTGCCTGTTGACAACCCCTGAGCTGATGTTTTTCTAATTCCACAGACTTAGTCTAGTGCCCTGTATATATTTCAGGGTGGTAACAGTAACTGCTTCATCACATGACTTCTTCATTGATTATTTTACTATAACAGCATGACACACAGTGTTCATTTCTTTACTTGTAAGGTAGCTCGAAGGTGACTTCACAGGAAGGGGTTGACAGGAAGTACGCTAGGTCTAGGGTTTACATGACAAAGCCACTTTCCTACACATGAAATCATCAGTTTGTGGACTGATGATTTTAACACCATCTGATTCCAAGTTGTGTTTAGTTTGATATTTTATGACTTTTTATTGTGTTTAGTTTGATATTTTATGACTTAACCTGTTAACTTTTCTTAACCTATATTGTTGGGGTGTGAATACATTTGCACCCTTTCACACTCTTTTCCCTTTCATTTGGTTTCTACCCCTTTATGGAACGAGAGATTGGGATAATTAGTGCCTGTGTATTTAAACGCTTGGGCAGGAAGCATTAGAATGTAGACTTTGTCATTAGAATGTAGACACCTGCCCCTCTTCTACAAAGCCCCACAGTTATGGAACAGCCTTCCAATTAGTGTTCGGGACTCAGATTGTCTAAGTGTTTAAGTCCAGGCTGAAAACATATTTGTTTACTCAAGTTTATCATGACTAGACTTTCTTTTACGCAAAGTACACAGTCTTATCCATTACAGGATGGTAAGCATACCTAACAATCTCTCCCTCTCTTTATCTCCCTCTCCCTCTCTCCTTCTGTCGAGCCACACATGATATTATGGAGATGTCAGTGATCCTGATCCTTTCTACTCTCCGGACCTGCCTGATCCATCCTGATGCCCTACCTCTGGATGGAGCTCTCATCAACTGGAGGATACAGTCTGTTACTGAGGACGACCCCAAGCAGTGCAGCCTGGAGATTGCTAAGGATGGTGCCGCTTGAAGAACCATGGAAATGGTTTTGAAACACGCTGGGAAATTGACATCACTTGGAAAAGTGTTGATTAGTGATTAGTCACTGGGAACAGTGGTGCTCAGTGATTGGTCATTGGGAATAGTGGTGGTTGGTGATTAGTAATTAGGAACAGTGGTGTTCAGTGATTAGTCATTGGAAACAGTGGGGGTCAGTGATTAGTCATTGGGAACTGTGGGGGTCAGAGATTGGTCATTGGAACAGTGGTGGTCAGTGATTAGTCATTGGCAACAGGTGTGGTCAGTAGTCATTGGGAACAGTGGGGGTCAGTGTTGAGTCATTGGGAACAGTGGGGGTCAGTGATTGGTCATTGGGAACAGTGGTGGTCAGTGATTAGTCATTGGCAACAGGTGTGGTCAGTGATTCGTCATTGGGAACAGTGGGGGTCAGTGTTGAGTCATTGGAACAGTGGTGGTCAGAGATTGGTCATTGGGGTCAGTGGAGGTCAGTGATTGGTCATTGGGAACTGTGGAGGTCTGTGATTGGTCATCGGGAACAGTGCTGGTCTGTGATTAGTCATTGGGGACAGTGGGGGTCAGTGTTGAGTCATTGGAACAGTGGTGGTCAGAGATTGGTCATTGGGGACAGTGGAGGTCAGTGATTGGTCATTGGGAACTGTGGAGGTCTGTGATTGGTCATCGGGAACAGTGCTGGTCCGTGATTGGCATTGGGAACAGTGCTGGTCCGTGCTTGGTCATCAGGAACAGTGCAGATCAGTGATTAGTCATCAGGAACAGTGACAGTCCGTGATTGGTCATCAAGAACAGTGGCGGTCGGTGATTGCTCATCGGGAACATTGGTGGTCAGTGATTAGTCATTGGGAACAGTGCTGGTCCGTGATTAGTCATTGGGAACTGTGGTGGTCAGTGATTAGTCATTGGGGACAGTTGTGGTCAGTGATTACTCATTGGGAACAGTGGTGGTCAGTGATTGGTCATCGGGAACAGTGGCGGTCGGTGATTGCTCGTCAGGAACAGTGGCGGTCAGTGATTAGTCATTGGGAACAGTAGTGGTCAGTGATTGGTCATTGGGAACAGTGGCCGTCGGTGATTAGACATTGGGGACAGTGGAGGTCAGTGATTGGTCATTGGGAACTGTGGAGGTCTGTGATTGGTCATCGGGAACAGTGCTGGTCCGTGATTAGTCATTGGGGACAGTGTTTTTTCATAATTTAGAAATGGAGATAATAAATAAATATAATTAAATGTGCCAAATTATTATCCTTATGTACTTCCTTATTCCCTTGACTGTGTTTATAGTGCTAAAGAACAACATTTTGTTTTATTTTCATCCTCAAAAGTATCAAATAAATATGTTATTTAAACTAAAACTATTTACATGTATTAGAACGGACATCCGGGATGGGAGAGGATGTTTGAAGTGTTGAAATGCCGATGAATCTGAGAAAGCAGTCTATCTCACTCCATCTCTCTCTCTCTCTCTCTCTCCCTCTCTCTCTCCCTCTGTCTCTCTCTCTCTCTCTCTCTCTCTCTCTCTCACACACACACACACACACACACACACACACAGCATCTTTAATCATCAGTGGCCTGTTCCTGTTTTTAATACCTAGGTTTCATAAAATAAAAAAGCTACGTGATGTTTTATAAGACAGTTCGGTTCTGCACAAAAACACGTTACTCAGCATAATTGTGATTAGTGTAGGGACTGAAAGATCTGATTTTTTTTTACTGTAAATATCACTAGTGTCAAAATTTCACAAAAATGAAAGTCAAACACAGTTCAGACCCCCTCCTCTCTCCATCCACAGCTCGGCCACGTGCTGAGTCACACAAGAGAAGGTAAATTACATTTAATGAAGCTATAGTCTGTAAAAACTCCTCCATTTCTCAGTGAGCTGCCTTTAGCTAAATATTTTACATATTTTAAATGTACGTGATTGGATAAACTTCAACAGAGGATCTGTCATATCACAGCAAACCAGTGACTCTATTTCCCAGTATGCACCACGAACTAACGAACTACAAACATGGCCGTATAGAAGGACTAACTTGGGATAATTAGTCCCTGTGTATTTAAACGCTTGGGCAGGAAGCATTAGAACGCAGACTTTGTCACACCCACCCCAACGTCTCAGAGTTTAAGTCCAGGCTGAAAACATATTTGTTTACTCAATCTTACCATGAATAGAATTTCTTTTACGCAAAGTACACAGTCTTATCCATCACGGGATAGTAAGCATACCTAACAATCTTTCCCTCTCCCTCTCTCCTTCTGTTGAGCCACACATGATATTATGGAGATGTCAGTGATCCTGACCCTTTCTGCTCTCCGGACCTGCCTGATCCATCCTGATGCCCTACCTCTGGATGGAGCTCTCATCAACTGGAGGCTACGTTCTGCTACTGAGGACGACCACAAGCAGTGCAGCCTGGAGATTGCTAAGGATGGTACCACTTGAAGAACCATGGAAATGGTTTTGGACCACATGGACGTTCTCGCTGTGGTTGCTGGGACTACGGTTGCAGCGATGGCCTTGGGACTGTAATTACCACATGCAGTTTTACACTCAGGTCTCCTTTAGTGAACAGTGGACTAGTTCAACAAACACTTCATATTAAACCATAATGATCTTTCTTTTACTTTCACACTATCCGTCGTTACCCAGATGAGGACGGGTTCCCTTCTGAGTCTGGTTCCTCTCAAGGTTTCTTCCTCATATCATCTCAGGGAGTTTTTCCTCACCACCGTCACCACTGGCTCGCTCAATAGAGATAAATCCACACACTTAAAATCTGTATCCTTTGTTTATATGTTTCTGTAAAGCTGCTTTGAGACAATATCCATAGTTAAAAGTGCTGTACAAATAAAATCAAACTGAATTGAATTGATCAGTGATTTGTCATCGGGACGCTATTTGTAGTGCGCCCTCCGTTTAAAAGCCATGAATGCTATTGTGTAGCCTGGTTCATTGCCAGCGAGGTAGGATGTTGTTGCTTTGTTATTTGTTTGTTTAATTACCAACCTAGATCGTTGTTTGTTATTTTTATTTTGTTTGTGGAGTGATCAGTTGGTTGTGTTATTCGTTTATGAACGGGACCAACAAATTTTTTTTCTCTTAGTTTGTGCCAAGGCTGACTGTGCTGAGGGAGAGGTTAGTCACCTGGGTGGAACACACGGTTGTGACTTTGGTTATCACATAATGGAGACTGAGATGGAAGCAAGTGCAGGTATGGCAGTTTAATCAAACAACATGTCCAGAGGAGAAGACAATAATCATCAGCAGGAAGAAGGACGAAGAAGAAGAACACGGCAAGGCAAAGAGATGAAGTCATAAACATAAGCAAAGTCAAAACTCCAGAAAATCAAACCAAAAACCTTAAAACAGGTAATAAACAAAGGAAAACACAATCATAATATAATTAGACAAAAAAATTAAAAAACAGCAGCACGACCCACAGTTAACCGCTGAACGAACCATGAAAGACTGCAAAACAAAACATAATTATTAAAAAAAACCTCTCATATGAAATAATAGAAAGTCACAAATAGAAAGTCACAATATCTAATCATAAATACTCCAAAATCCAAAGATAAATGAACATCAGGATGTTAGAATGCCTTCATGTGTATTTCATTAAAAACACACAACAATAAACAATGATTCAAAATAAGAACAACAAGAAGACCCAAGAAAGTAACACAGCATCTCAATAGCCTTCGTATCTAAAAGCTTTCAGCGAGTGCTCGACGCAACTCACGGGAGATTCCACCGTAACGGCTACAGCAACAACTACAAGATCAAAAGAACAAACAATTACTTATAGGATAAACACAAAACATCCTCAGCTGTCATAACACTGGAAAAACCAGAAGACGGGCGTATGTTTCAAAGTCTGTGTTCTAATAATTCCTACCTGAGCGTTTAATTACACAAGCACCAATGATCCCAATCTCTCATCCATAACGGGGCAGTAAAAAAACAATGGGGAAAAACCCATCCCACTACACTGACATGGTGGTGTGTGTGTGTGTGTGTGTGTGTGTGTGTGTGTGTGTGTGTGTGTGTGTGTGTGTGTGTGTGTGTGTGTGTGTGTGTGTGTGTGTGTGTTATGTAGGAAACACACTTGGGTCTGTGACACTGGTTTCCGGCTTTTGTTACTCTCTGTGCTATAAATATATGGGGAAATGTCCCCTTTAAGCTGGTGAGATTTCAACATCATTGTTATCATACATTTGTTAGTGGACATTCGATGGGTATGATGACTGACTATTGTCTAATTCTCTCGTTTAGCGTTTTCTTCATTTGATGCTGAAGGATAAAAAAAAGAAAGTCTCCCTTTATGTTAAATTGGACAACATGTCTTTTCATTGTACCGGCGAAACTGTGTTCCTTTACTGTGTATTTCCTCGGGGGAAACTCCCAGACTGGTGTCGTCATTGTCAGTTATAGTTTAACTACATAGAAAATGCCGCACTGGTCACATCAGTGTCATGCCATATACAGCTCCTCCACTCTATAACCCACTGACCGCTGAAGTACAAGATCTTGAAAAGTGTGATCTTGGAAGTGTGTTTCCTTCCAACCCTGTGTTTAATCTCATCCACAAACACACACAACCTAAAAGAAACTTAAGTAAAGGACTATAGCTTTACCCCAGTATGAACATATGCAGCTTGTCCTGAAGATGTCTGAAAGCTTAATGTTACAGTTTCACCTCTGACTGGTACAAAGCGCTGACACTAGAGACTCCTTCCATAAATGTTAAATAAATGTCTCCTTCACCAAAACAGCACCTGAACATCACATCCATACAGTATGTGTTTCTTCACCAAATTGTTGTCACAAAGTTGGAAGCACAGAATTGTATTGAATATCTTTGTTTGCTCTAATATTACAGTTTCTCTTCACTGGAACTAAGAATCCCAAACCTGTTCCCAGTGTGCACAAAGCGAGCTCCATGAAGACGTGGTGTGTGAAGGTTGGAAGAAGGTTGAAGAACTTGAGTGTTCTGCACAGAGCCCTGACCTCAACCACACTGAACACCTTTGGGATGAACCGGAACTGGAGTCTCCTCGACCTCACTAATGCTCTTGTAGCTGAATGAACACAAATCCCCACAGCCACGGCTCAAAATCCCCACAGCCACGCCCCAAAATCCCCACAGCCACGCCCCAAAATCTTCTATTCATATAATCATTTTGTCTATCCATGAGTGAATTTCTGCATCTGTGAGTCTACATAAATACATAAAAATGTTCCGGATGGAAATTTCTGCATTAACCAATGACACTTTTTAATGTAATTTTCTTAAATGTTTGATATCATATCAATATATCAATAATATCATATATAATCTTTTAATCTGCTTGATTGATTGATTGATTGATTGAGACATGAACGAGTATGTACACATACTGAGTGCTGAAAACGTTTTTTTTTTTTTAATTCTTAAATGTTGCTCTCAAAGATGTAACATGAACATGGTTTTCTTTGAAAAGTGAACATTAAAATAAAAAAATAAAAAAATTAACAACCCCCCCGAAACTTAGCCTTAATATTCCATTGTTCTTTAATCCTTTAACATGCACAGTGTTTAAAAAAAAAAAAAAAAAAAATCAATGGCTACATCTCATAGTTTACATTATCCCATATTTACTGCAGATACATAATTGTAGAATAAACTAAGAAAAGGATTCAATATGATTTATAATAAAAAGCTTTATTCCTTCGATCCAGTGAATACACAAAATAATCTTATTAATGGAGAGAGGATTTAATCAGTTGTTTGAGGTTAGGTCGAGCGCTGGCCAATTGTTTTCATGCGTTTCTGCACCCACTTGACGCTGCGGTCTGCACACACCTGACGGCCGTCCTTTAGAGTGAAGCTGCAGAAGATATACATCAGTTTATAACTGTAATAAAGACAAAAAATCAAACACTCTCACGTCCCAATCAGCCAAAATAATTAAGTTATATGCTATTAAATTTATATTATGTTATACATAACCATAAAGCAGTGATTGACATGGAAATACAAACTTTTTAAAAAATATTAATGGAAAATAATTAAAAATAAATGAGGGAGTGAAAGCTTACATGACTCCAGGTTTTTGACACTGACGTTCTGTTTCCTTATACGCTGTAATGAGTTTTACAGGGATTCGATGTGTCTGGTATCTGAAACAGCACTGATCTGGTCCATTTACATCTGTGTGAAAACATTTATGCCTTTAGTTCTGTGATTAAATGCTCAAAGAAAACAACATTTAATGCTTTTATATCTGCTATAAGGTTCTGCTTGTAGTGTCTTAACTTGTGCTACAGTGTGTTGAGTTCTGGACTCTGATTGTTCAGAAGGTGTTGATTAATTCTCTAGAACAGCAGCTCTGACAGTAGTGCAGATGTAAATCACAGGTTTATATTAACGCGCTAATTCTAATACCTTATTGTTTCTATAGTAACTGTCAGAGTTAAAATGGTAACGTTCTACTGCTAGTCATCTATCTTAATAGTTCCTACTTAGTGGTTAAGTCAGTACATGTTAATTGATTTAAATAAATACTGATACTAATCTGTACAAACACAATTTTAAAATGGTAAAAAAGATGAACTTTATCTTACTGATGGCCATTGTGAAGGACTGAAGGCAGGCGAGACCCAGCAGAACCAGCAGGAGAGAATGAGAGACCATGGCTGCTGATGGTGATGGTGATGATGATGATGAGGAGGACGAAGGTCACGATGTGAACAGAATGGTATGAATGCAGATATCAGCTCACTCTTGAATTTATATAAGCTGGTAAATGGAGGAGGTAAGTGGAAATTCCACTTTGATTAAAAGTACACAGAAGACCTCATAGGAAACCCCACTGCAGTTTTCATTACAATGAGGAGGAAATGAGCACCTCAGTTTATACCCATTATAAAGGTGAGTAAGTGCAGCTCTGATGCAGTAAAATAGAAGATCTATTAATTTTGCCTAATTATTAGCACCGCCTGGTCGTTATAATAAACAAAACAAATCATTTAACATAGTAAATAGAAATTTACTTTAGAATAATACCTGACATTTCACACGTGAGCATAAATTTGTTATTGTAAATACTGTATAAAGGTTCATTTCACCATGTAATGTCATGAAATTGTACACGTGAATTCAAGTTACATTACGTTGAGAGCTTTTGGCAGATGCACTTATCCAGAGCGACTAACATCAATCTCCTTTATACAACTGAGCGGTTGAGGGTTAAGGGCATTGCTCAAGGGCCCAACAGTGGTATCTCGGCAGTGCTGGGGCTTGAACCCCTGACCTTCTGATCAGTAACACAGAGCCTTTAACCACTGAGTCACCACTGCCCATAATTCATGTAAATATATTTAACATCAATATGAGTAATATGTGATCCATCCGATCTCTGCAGCACTTATAATGCACAGGGTCGTGGGAGACCATTACATATTATGGACAGTTTAGCGATACCAATCAGCCTACGATGCATGCCTTTGGACTCGGGGGAGGAAACTGGAGCATCCGGAGGAAACCCCTGAGGCACGGGGAGACCATGCAAGCTCCGGCCACTCAGGGAGGTGAGAATCAAACCCCTGGAGGTGTGGAGTGAACATTCCAACCGATAATCCTCCGTGCCTCAGTAATACATAATCAGATGTGGAAAAACTAATCATCGACGTGAGAAAAATGAAATCACATGCAGCACACATGAAAATCAATACATCGTGTGTAAAAATAAAAAAAATATAATATGTGAAAATAAAAACACAAGCACTGAGCAACGTCTTGATCTCTTAAAGAAGGTTAGTGTGTTCTTTTCGGCTGTATCCGAGCCTGAGCGAGTTTATGGTTGCCTCTGGCAAAAAAAATGATTTTGATGCGTATGAAAAATGTCTGAAGCATTACGTTTAAAGATGTCTTACAACTACACTTGTAAATGCCACATGTGGCTCCTCTGTGAAGATCATGTGATCTTTCACATGAAGGGTCGCATTTGAAGCATTTGTTAATTTTTTTTTTTTTTTTTAAAAACACGAATGTGAATAAGGCTGAACGTGTGGGAGGGGAAGTGTGCAATTTTTATCGAAAAAAAAACAAAAAGACTTTGTACAAAAAGTGCAGTTTGTAGTCAACAGAGTTGATGAGGTCAATGAGGATGGATTATTGATTAGCACACACACAGATAGCGAACTTGATTGGTTATCGTTTCTATAGTAACAGCTGACATACATTGATTTGGAAGGCAGATATCCCCAGATAGAGCTTAGTAAGAAGAGTGGAAAAAGAGTGAAAAACAGCATGAAGTAATGGATTGGTGATGGGGTGGATAAAAGACAGCATGAGCTTAAAATGTCAACACACACACACACACAGCCAATCCCCCAACCCGCTCATCCACACTATAACAATTTCATTCATGTAACTCTGTTATGTCACTACATCAACTGCTTCCTGCTCAAACACAGAACTAAATATAGAGAACCCTCCACATTCCACGTGTCAGCCACTAGTCCCAACCTGCATCATACACTGAAGCTCATTAGTCACAAACACAGCAGATGAGTAATGGGCTGATGTGATAACGAACATTTCTAGGATTTAGAAATCACACACACTTTATAAAACAATGTATTTATATCCACTCAGCAAAGCAGTAATACAGCACATAAATACCAGAGGAGTAGAATACAGAAAAGTACATCATCCTGTATAGAGATTATTATGAGTATAAATAGCAGCAACTTCTCCATATATGACGTCTGCCAATGACGCAACAGTATTTTGCTAGTCATTCATGACCCCCTACCAGCTGTAAGCCTGTGATGACCAGTCTGTGGGCATAACCGTGGCCTTGTTATTTAAAAGCGGTTGGTACTTGATAACCTCAGTCATTAAGGCTTCCTTGAGGCTATAGTCGAAATGTCCAGCCTACCTCTTCGCAAAAGTTAATTAATCATTGTTACATAGCAGTTTTAACACATTGTCACAGAGGAAGGTAAATGGACTGATATTTTCAATTCAATTCAATTCAATTTTATTTGTATAGCGCTTTTTACAATAGACATTGTCTCAAAGCAGCTTTACAGAAATATCAACATGGTATACAGATATTAAAGGTGTGAATTTATCCCAACTGAGCAAGCCACTGAGTGGCGGCGGTGGCAAGGAAAAACTCCCTAAGATGTTTTAAGAGGAAGAAACCTTGAGAGGAACCCGACTCAGAAGGGAACTCATCCTCATCTGGGTAACAACAGATAGTGTGAAAAAGTTCATTATGGATTTATATGAAGTCTGTATGGCCTTAGGAGCAGCCGTAGTCCCAGCAGTCTGGAATTAGAGAAGATTTGAGCTCCATCCAGAGGCAGAAAGGATCTGGATCTCTAGTATCTCCATAAATTCGTGTGGGGCTCGGCGAAAGGAGAGAGGGAGAAAAAAGCTTATTATGACTGCGAAGTAGTAGAACAGAATCTAGTCAGGGTAGGCTTGAGTAAACAAATACGTTTTAAGCCTAGACTTAAACATTGAGACTGTGTCTGAGTCCCGAACACTAATAGGAAGACTGTTCCATAACTGTGGGGCTCTATAAGAGAAAGCTCTTCCCCCTGCTGTAGCCTTCACTATTCGAGGTACCGTCAAATAGCCTGCATCTTTTGATCTAAGTAGGCGTGGCGGATCATATAAAACCAAAAGGTCGCTTAGATATTGTGGCGCGAGACCGTTTAGTGCTTTATAGGTTAATAAAAGTATTTTATAGTTAATGTGGGATTTCACTGGGAGCCAATGCAGTGTGGATAAGATTGGGGTGATGTGGTCGTATCTTCTGGTTCTAGTTAGGACTCTAGCAGCTGCATTCTGGACTAACTGGAGCTTATTTATATTCCTACTGGAACATCCAGACAGTAAGGCATTACAGTAATCTAATCTAGAGGTGACGAATGCATGAACTAGTATTTCCGCATCATGTAGTGACAATATGTTTCTTATCTTAGAAATATTTCTGAGATGAAAGAAAGCTATCCTAGTAATATTATCTACATGAGCATCAAATGATAGACTGGAGTCAATAATCACTCCAAGATCTTTAACTGCTGCACATGATGAAACAGAAAGACCATCCAGAGTAACCATGTGATCAGAAAGATTACTTCTAGCTACACGTGGGCCTAATAAAAGTATTTCTGTTCAGAATTAAGTAAAAGGAAGTTAGTTAACATCCAATGTCTAATGTCCTTTACACAATCCTCAGCTTTACTAAGCTTCTGTCTGTCCTCTGGCTTCGCTGAAACATACAACTGTGTATCATCAGCATAACAGTGGAAGCTAATTCCATGTTTACGAATAATTTGTCCGAGGGGTAGCATATATAAAGTAAAGAGCAGTGGGCCTAAAACAGAACCTTGTGGAACTCCAAAAGTAACCTCAGTACGCATGGAGAAATCACCATTTACATCTACGAACTGATAACGATCGGTCAGATAAGACCTGAGCCAGGAGAGGACTGTTCCCTTAATGCCAACAACATTTTGTAATCTATCAAGGAGAATAGTGTGATCTATAGTATCAAAAGCTGCACTAAGGTCGAGTAACACAAGCAGAGAGACACAACCCTGATCGTAGGTCAGTAGAAGGTCATTGACTACTTTAACCAGCGCTGTCTCTGTGCTATGATGAGGTCTAAATCCTGACTGATACATTTCATGAATGTTATTCCTATCTAAGTACGAGCATAACTGCTTTGCTACAACCTTTTCTAAAATCTTAGAGATGAAGGGGAGATTTGATATTGGTCTATAGCTGGACAATTGAGACGGGTCAAGATCAGGTTTTTTAATCAAGGGTTTAATAACTGCTAATTTAAGTGATTTAGGTACATAGCCAGTGCTTAGGGAAGAATTGATTATATTTAAATGTGGTTCAATCACTCCTGGACAAATCTGTTTAAACAAACATGTAGGTACGGGATCTAGTATGCAAGTTGATGAATTGGCTGAAGAGATTAATGTAGCTAGTTCGGTCTCTCTAAGCGGAGCAAAACACTCTAAACATTGATCTTATATTGCTACATTGTCACGTAATGGGTTTGTTACAGTACTGTCCGGTTTTAATTTAATGGCCTGTATTTCACGTCTAATATTTTCAACCTTATCAATGAAAAATGTCATGAAATCTTCACTGCTATGTAATGACTGAGTGTTCCTCTCTGTAGTGGTTTTATTCCTAGTTAATTTTGCTACCGTGTTGAATAGAAATCTCGAATTGTTTTTGTTATCTGCTATTAAGGTGGAGAAATAGATTTTTCTAGCATCGCCGAGAGATTTTCTATATTTCAGTAGGCTCTCCTTCCATGCTGTTTGAAATATCACCAGTTTGGTTTGACGCCATTTACGTTCTAATTGTCGAGTTGTCTGTTTTAAGGTTCGCGTTTGATCGTTATACCAGGGTGCTAATTTTTTTGTCTCTCATTATTTTCCTTTTAAGTGGAGCCACTCTATCTAGCGTGTAGCGGAGTGTTGACTCTAAGCTTTCAGTCGCCTGATCGAGTTCTATGGGATCTGACGGTGATCCAAATCTAATTGATGTTTCTGTGAGGTTATTTATGAAGCTCGGTGCAGAGCTTCTTCTGCTATGAGGTCTACTATTCTATTGCGATGTGCTAGGTACAGTCCTTCGTAAGCACAACAGCCACCGAGAACCTGTCCTGTGGTGTGGTGCAATCAATGTGGAGACTGAAAAGTAGAACCCCAGGTTGAGAGATTGAGTCTGGTGGGGAGAATTTGTAATATAGGTTTGACTACAAACTTCAAAATGTCCTCATTGAGCGCAACGTTCTCAGAGAATGAATAAGAATCAGATTGACCAGCATGGGAAAGACATGTCAGTTTCCACTGGAATTTCAGTCCATCCAGTGTTGTTGTTGTTGTTGATGTTGTTGCTGGTGTTTTTAAAGAGTAGATCTCACCAATCTCATCATCATGGAGCCACTCTATGTTTGGGCACGTAGATCATTCAGATCTGGACAGTCTTTATGTCACATTTCAAAGATGGTTATGGAAGCAATCGCGGATTTCCAAACAATTTAATGAACAAACGAACAACAAAACAAAGACACGAAGACAACTCAGCAAAATACTGTGGCTAAGGCTAAACATAAACTATCCAACAAAACATGGTACCAGGACAAAGGTCAGGATAGACAATTACGTGAGACAAAGAAGCAGTGCAAACAGCAGCTATATATATGAGTGCTCGTTAAACAAAAACGTGATACATGTGCAGGTGGTCATGTGACAGTAATATGGTGCAGTGGCTGCTGGGAAATGAAGTCCAGAGTTACCTCCTTGATATTTGACACTTTATCTCAATCATTCTTTAAGAACGCTTAATGAGGACTTTTTGAAATTTGTAATAGTGGGTGCACGAAGAGATGACAGATAACAATTTAGCGAGCGGGGAATAAAAATATACAGAGTCAGAAATGCGTGCTCAGTGATTTCCCACAAGCTGGAGTTACATCAATTTGTCCTAGCTTCACTTACACAAATATTTTCTGATTAATAAAATATTCCATGTACTATTAAAACAAAATCATGTTTAAATACTGATTAAAAAATTAAGGACCTGATGTATTACATAATAATCATATTTAAATCATAGTCTGATTAAAGAAATTCCTCTGTAGTCAATGAATCCTAGTCTGAGTTTTAGCAAAACATAAGAAGCGATTCTCTCCTAATTTTTTTATATTATTATTATTATTATTATTATTATTATTTTAAATATTTTGTCCAGAAAGATTCTCCCATGCTTTTTTAAGTGAAGAGTGTCACTACTTTTTTGAAGAGCACTCTTTTACGGTCGGAGACACAGACGTCCTGACAAGCGTGAACATGCTAGTGAGCCTCGTACTGTCCTAAGGCTTCTCAAATATTGGAATAAACTTACCACCAAAGACGGCATGCTTTTCCAAGTCAAAAGAGACAATCAAATGAACAAGAAGCTGCATCAATTCATAGTCGCAGATGCTCTGAAACAACTAGTGCTTCATGGTCTGCATGAAGGTCTTTTGTGGCCAGACAACGGTTCTTCTGGACAGGCATGGAATGCGACATAGCGTATTATGTGAGGAACTGCATGTGATGTATTGGAGGCAAGACTCCAGAACCGAAAGATCGTGCTCCCCTTGAGAACATTTGCACCTCTGAGCCAATGAAACACATTTCCGTTGATTCTGGACAGCAGAGCAGAGTGATAACAAGAGTGTAGATGTTCTGGTAGCAATGGACCATTTCACCAAGTTAGCCTTTACTTTTCCCTGTAAGAACCAGTCTGCAAAGCAGCTTGCTCATCATTTATGGAACAGTCTCTTCTGTGTTTACGGATTCCCTAGACAGGTGTATTCAGATCAAAGTCCAAGTTTTGAGAGCAAACATATGAAGGAGTTGCTAAATATGGCGGGTGTCAAGAAACCTCACACCATTCCTTACCACCTAATGGGAAACGGGATCACTGAACGCTTCAACAGAACCTTAGGGGACATGATAAGAGCCTTACCTCCCCAGTCCAAAGTGAAGTGGCTGCAGTCTTTGCAGACGCGGACATTCTGTTATAACTGCACCATTCACAAGAACACAAGCTTTGCAGCTTTCTATCTGATGTTCGGGAGAGTTCCACACCTATGATGTGATGTTCGAACATGTCCTCATGGATGATGCTGTTGTGAAGTATTCGGATTTCATATCCAGGCTTAAAGGTGACCTTGGCAAAGCTGCAAAAATGACACAGCAGCACAGTTCACTTGAGGAAGCCTGAGATGCAAGGCTCTACGATCAGAAAGTGAAAGGATCACCTTTGAGTGTTGGTGACAGAGACCTTCTGGTGAATTGTGGTGAGCATGGCAAACGGAAAATTGCAGACAACTGGGAGTCCAACCTCTATGAAGTAATGTCAGTAAGATCGCCCATTACTGTCAATCGAATAAGAGACACAGAAACAGGCAGAGAAAAGACTGTGCACAGGAATCTCTTACTCCCTCTTAACTTTCTGTACAAAGGTGATGGAGTCGATTTACCATCTAAGTGTTTCGACTGCAGACTTGCCTGATCATCCTGAGAGTGATGCAAGAACAGCTCACTGGGTTATGAAGTCTGATCAGCACAACTGCCCCGATAATGACAGTGACTCAATTGCTTTGTCTGGAGGTCAGTGTTCTTTGGATGTGCAGAATTCCAGTTCGAAGGCAGACTCTGATACCTGTAACAGCTCTGTACGCACTAAACAGGGAAGTGACGTTGTGCATTTGTTAGGTGAAGGACTACCTCCTGACAATGCATTGGGTCAGAGCTCCTCACAGCACTCCATGACTATGCTAGTATTTCCACCTTCACATGTAGTCAATAACACTGTTTCAGATACTGTTGATCCTGTAATTTGCAATAATCCAGAATACGTTCAAACAGACACAGTTAGTACTAGGGCTGGTAGGACCATTAAACCTCCACAAAGACTGATCTGTGAGATGAATAGTCAGTCTGTGCATGATTCATCACCATCTGTGATTTTTTGGATGTTTAGGGCATCTCTTTAGTCTACGTTTAGTTTCGATTTTGGTACACACAGTGTACAAAACACACAGTGGTTCATTAACGCTGGTTTTTTTCAGCAACCTGATCGACTGAAGGCAGCCGAGAACCAGCAGAACCAGCAGGAGAGAACGAGAGACCATGGCTGCTGATGATGATCACGATGTGAACAGAACCGTATTAATGCAGATATCACTTCAGCACTGGTCTTATAAGCTGATAAGAGGAGTGTGAGACTGTGGTTTGACAGGGAGTGGCACTTTGATTAAAATAAATAAAACTCATCCGTTCCACAGAAAACCAAGCTGCGGTTTTCAACCAAAGACGGAAAGATCTGAGCAGCGTTGACACACTTTCCCAGCCAAACTTACGTAAAATAAAATAAATATCAATATAAATAAGTGCAGCTTCACTGGAGTAAAAGAATCATTTAACCAGCACGACACATCACACGATACACAAGAGATAATCAATAATTATTATTAATATGTGCCTAATTATTAGCATGGCCTGTACTTCTTTAGTCCCTTCACTGGGTTTTAGTGTGAAGTGCTAAAAACAATATCCTGTTTTATTTTCATCTCTGAATCGAGATTGAAAAAATGGCAGAATAATATATTTTTTAAAGTTATTTAAATTAGTAAAACTAAAACTATTTAACTGAATATGAATGAACATCTGAGAGAGTGAGAGTGCAGGATGTTGTTGGGGGGGGACTTCAGTACAAAATGTGCTTTAGTGTGTGTGGGTGGGTGATGTGGTAATGAGGACTAGATAATAATTAGCGATATGGCACACGTGTCCCTCACACTCAGCATGTTTAACACTCATAGCTATGTTTAATTATTTTTTTAAAAAAAACCCTGTTTCAAACAGACATGTGGTGTTTTAGATATTTTTAACTCTTTAACTTACTGTTGCCTGCTGTGTAGGAATGAAAGCAGGTCATCACCAGAAGAACCAACAGAACTGAATGAGTATTGGAAAACATAGCTGATGATGTTGGTGGAAAATGGCTGAGTAAATAAGAGCAGGGGGTCTGAGAGTATATAAATTGCAAACAGTGATTAAACAGATAAAAAAAAAAAGATTTCACAGGAAACCTTTATGTGGCTTTTACACCAAGCAAAGCGTGCACAGCTCTCATGCACTGCTGCAGAGCTACAGTTGAGTGACAGATTAAAGGAAAAAACAGTAGCTGTTATGCTGGAGGGGGCATTGACTTTTGCTCATATAGCGTGGCTCCACTTGTCACGTGTCACTTGCAACACTGCAAATCAATCAGAAGTTCTTCTGACGGATCACCTCTGTCCAAATGATGGGTGTGGTCACTTCCAGAATGACTCCGCCCCCAAACACAGGACATCAGGGCTGCAATCTATTTTTTGTTTGTTTGTTTGTTTATTGAAAGAACTTTTTAAAAGACTAATCTTAAAAAGATGTGACCTGAGCATTTTAATGTCTTTGAATGCAACCAACAATGCTTTCCGTTAAAATGTAAAAACAGAAAGAAAGAGTGAAACAGATTCGTCATTTAAAATGTTCTTTAATAGGTATTTTTAAAAATCCTGAAAACAACCTGTAGTTTAATTCCATTAAAAAATGCTAGACTTACATAATTTTTAAGAAAAAGTTGTATTCCTTGAGTCCAAATGCAGGAAGCTGTAAGAGAGAGATAGTTTGTATATATTGTAACCTTATTTTTGACAGGTATAGGTCAAAGGTCAAAAAGATACACATTCTAACTCTCTATATCTAGATCAAAGGTCATGATCATAAAAATATTTATAGTTATGTTAAATCGGGATCACATACATTCGTGACACAAACGTTACCATACATGGTACGGCCATGTGTATTCCAGACACCCACACACGTTGCACACATGTTCTTTCTTTTCACATAGAATATGAAACTCTCTGAGGTAGGTCATAAAAATATATATAGTTATGTTAAATCTGGATCACATCCATTCCTGACACAAACGTTACCATACATGGTACGGCCATATGTGTTCCACCCACACACGTTGCACACATGTTCTTTCTAACACTCTGTGGTAGGTCATAAAAATATATATAGTTATGTTAAATCTGGATCACATCCATTCGTGACACAAACGTTACCATACCTGGTACGGCCATGTGTTTTCCACCCACACACGTTGCACACATGTTCTTTCTAACACTCTGAGGTAGGTCATAAAAATATATATAGTTATGTTAAATCGGGTTCCCATCTATTCCTGACACAAACGTTACTAGTTATGTTAAATCGGGATCCCTTCTATTCCTGACACAAATGTTACTATACATGGTACGGCCATGTGTATTACAAACAGACATCCAAACAAAAATATGACACACACAAACACACTTCATGTTCACATTATTTAAAAGGAATTTAAGTGTTATGTACTAAATTAACATAATTATGAACACAAGTTGTTAAGTTGACAATCATTTTTAAAATTACGTTTCTCCATTTAGATTGTCTGCAGTAGAATGCAGTCTTTTAAACCAGGAAAAATGACTGCCTTTAAGTTTTATAACAATAGTAAGTAAAATCCAGTGTGATTTACATTACAAATCTCATACGTAACATCTCTGCAGGCTTTATAGACGTTAAAGCACTGAATGAAATGAGCAATATAGACAAAAAAGAAACACTCTGTGTCTACTACTTTTATCTCTCTCATAGAACTATCCACAGTCCAAAGGCTGTGGAGCTAGAAGGCTACGTGTGCGAATGACAAAAGATTTTAAAAAATAAAATAAAAAATGTATCAATACATGAAATTAGATTACACAATGTAGTTGAGGTTTACATGAATAAGCAGAAATGTAATCATGCTTTTCTTTCCTATAGCACAAATGAAAAGCCCTCTCTAGATTAGCAGATTTGTCAAATGAAACTTTATCCTTCTTATCCACTGCTACGGTAAACTAAAGAGTAGATATTCAAATTACACTGCTAAATATGACTAGCATTAGCTATGTGTAGTAGTGCAAAATAGTCCATCAAATGTATTAGCAGGTGTAGCCTATACACGAGTCCACTGCTGGTCATATCACAATTGAGAACATGCCCCAAATTCATTGCTTTAGCAGAATTTAATTGTAAGTGAAATGATACTCACATTGTAATGTCCTTAGTATTTGTTCAGTCTACAGGATCTCTAACACTCTGTTAAATGAATACATGTAAATGTACTACAACGTAAATTTTGTTTTAAATCAATTAATGCAGAAATTACACACAATATTAAGTTGATGTAATTATCAACATTATTATGTCAACACAACTCATCAAAATAATGTGTACAACTTTAAATATTTAATTAATTCAATAAATTAGAATTTTTATCTTGCAACCACACATTAAATTTAGATTGTGGGGGTTTGTTTTGTATCGCTCCGCTGTTAGAAAATACATGATGGTTGAATGTGAAAATAAATGAGCAGAATGTAAGCTTGTGAAATAAATTAAACTTTATTGATTGCACTTTTGAGAAAATGGCATGACTGAATAAAAATTTACTGAAATAAATACTCTAAAACATTGATATACATGAAGAAATGTAAAAAAAAAAAAAATAAAAAAAGTTTTTACATACCTTCTAAATAGGTCCCTTTAGGAGGTAAACGTTTTAAAGACGGTGTTTTATAAGAAACGCGCGTATTACATGCCTTCTAAACCTAACCCTTTAGGATGTAAAATGTTTAAAGTGCTGCTTAAAAGAATCGAGAGTTTTGTTTAAACTAGAAGACACATTTTCCGGGCGATGTCTTGTAGGCCTATACACTTTGTTTCTGAAATTACTTCTGTGGTAATTATCAGTTTGTGTAACTAATCTATCAGAAAATACTAGACCTGGTGACTGAATGTGGTAGATGTATTAGAATTGTGGACATGTTATGCATGTGTAGCTCCCTATGTGTATGATCTATGTGTAATCCTTCTGTCAAGAAATGAACAGACTGAGGTCTGTGAAATAATTGAACTATTTATTGGCTACGTTGTTGAGAAAAACACTGTGATGTGTAAAACATTTCTACAGTCCTTCAAGGCTGTATGATGTCGTTGTTCTCTTTTACTGAAAGAAAGGTCAAAACCATCGGTGTTATTCGTTGTGGAGACTGAAGTGACAATATGTCTGAAGAAAATGAAAATATGTATTACATATCCTACCTTCTAACCAGGTTATTTTAAGGGTGAAAAAACCTTTTTAAAGACGGTGTTTTAAAAGAGTCGTGCATTTTGTTTAAACTATAAACAAGATTTCAGAAAATGGTTCGCCAACGAGGATACTTACACAGAACTATCGCTAAATACATAAGCTTGTGTCTATGCTTTGACATCCCATGTCCCAGCAGTACATTTATGACCTCTGATGACCATGTGGGTGTGCGGGGGTGTGTGTGTGATGATGGTGATGGTGATTATGATGATGATGGTGATGATGATGATGATGATGATGGTGATCGTTATGATCATTATGTTGATGATGATGATGATGATGATGATTGTGAGGGTGAGGATGGTGGTGATGGTGATGATGATGATGATGATGGTGATGATCATGATGATGATGATGATGATGATGATGGTGATGATCATGATGGTGATGATTATGGTGATGATGATGATGGTGATGATGATGATCATGGTGGTGATGATGATGGTGATGATGATGATGATGGTGATGATGATGATGATGATGGTGATAATGGTGATGATCATGATGATGGTGATGATCATGATGATGATGGTGATGCTGATGATCATGATGTTGTTGATGATGATGATGGTGATGATGATGGTGATGATGGTGATGATCATGATGTTGTTGATGATGGTGATGGTGATGATGGTGATGATGAAGATGATGATGATGATGGTGGTGGTGATGATGGTGATGATGATGTGATGGTGATGATCATGATGTTGATGGTGATGATGGTGGTGATGGTTATGATCATGATGATGATGATGATGATGGTGATGATCATGATGATGATGATGATGATGATGATGGTGATGATGATGATGATGATGGTGATGATGATGATGATGATGGTGATCATGATGATGATGATGATGATGGTGATGATCATGATGATGATGATGATGATGATGATGATGATGGTGATGATCATGATGATGATGATGATGATGATGATGGTGATGATGATGATGATGATGGTGATGATGATGATGATGATGATGATCATGATGATGATGATGATGATGATGATGATGGTGATGACGATGATGATGATGGTGATGATGATGATGGTGATGATGATCATGATGATGATGATGATGATGATGATGATGGTGATGACGATGATGATGATGGTGATGATGATGATGGTGATGATGATGGTGATGATGATGATGATCATGATGATGATGGTGATGGTGATGATGATGATGGTGATGATGATGAAGATGATGATGATGATGATGATCATGATGGTGATGATGATGATTCATTTTCTACAACAGCAGCTCTGAGAGTAGTGCACCTGCAAATCTAGTGAGGGAAATATCTGTCTATACCTGCTATAACATTTCTCTGACTAAGAGAGAAAAAATACATACCTCTTCCCCAGGAAACCGAGCTGTGGTTTTCACCTGAAGTGAGAAAGATCTGAGCACAGCCAAACTTACACCACACAACTATATACAATAAAATAACGAGAAATAAGTGCAGCTTCATTCGAGTAAAACTGTAAATCAGAATAATAAATCGTTATTATTAAATATGCCTGATGATTAGCTTGTGCTGTACTTCAGTCCTGTACTTTAGTCCTGTACTTTAGTCTGTACTTTAGTCTGTACTTCAGTCCTGTACTAAACTGAGTGTGAAGTGCTGAAGAGAAATATTCTGTTTTATTCTCATAAGCAGTTTAAACAAAAACAGAATAAAACTAAAAATGTCATTTAAATAGTAAACTAAAACCTATTTACATGAATAAATCTGAAAATCTGCTTTCATCAAGAGAAACTGTGTGTGTGTGTGTGTGTGTGTCTATGTGTGTGTGTGTTGTGCTGATGAGGATAGTGATTAAGATAAGATAGTGATTACCATGCTATTTTCTCTCACTCTCTCTCTCTCTCTCTCTCTCTCTCTCACACACACACACACACACGTTTAACCCATTCCTATTTCTGTTGTTTTTTTTTTTTTTGTACCTAGGTTTCATAAAATAAAACATTTTTAAAAAAGATATGTTGTGTTTTATAACTTTTTACCTTGATAGAGACCAAGGATAACCTCTAAAGCTGCTGAATTCTGGATTGTGATTGGTCAGAAGCTGTTGATCTGTGCAGATCTAATACGAACGAGCACATTAAAATAAAAGCTGTGACTTCTATAACACACTGTTACTGTATATAAACCTGAAATAATAAAACGGGATAAAATCCACAAGTCAGAAATAATGAGATTATCATGTCAAAAGTAACGTGGTAAGATTTTGCAGCTTGTGGTTCGGAGCGTTTTAGTGTTCGTCCACGAGGTAGTGAGAGTGAAGCGTTTTGTACAGACATTCGTTTAAGGAAATTCTTTTTATTTCTCATTTATAATGATAATTATTTTGCCTATCTATATGTGTAGCTCTGTATCTGTCAGTCTATAATACAGTAGATACACAGAAATGTTGAGGATGGGAACTTCTGCAGTAAACAATAACACGTCTCATAATACTGTGATTATTTACTGACCTTCATTCTTCTATTATTTTTACAATCTATAGCCATAGTCTTACAGTGTGTATATAGGTCTATATGTATTTGTTTGTTTTTCGTCTTATATAAATAACGTTTTTTAAAAACTTTTTTATTAAACATTGCTATCAAAGATGTGATATCATTAATGTCTTAATGTAACTAACATTGTTTTCTTTTAAATGTGAAAATGTGACTTAAAAAAAGAAAAGAAACAAAGGCATAATATTATTGAAAATCTCCTTTAATGTGTATTTTTAAAAATGAACGATGTTCTCCCATAGGGTAAAACTGCAATAAAAACAGAAAATCTAATTCTCCCACGTAGTAATTAGTGATCATAACTTATCATAACATACATTTCAAATACTATCAAATACTCTCCACTGGAAGAGTAACAACTGATTGAAAACTTTTGGCTCTAGCTTTTGGATGTTCATACACTTTAATGACTTTTACAGTTATTGGATTCTTCAGGTATGTGATGCAATACACATCTGCTCCATTTGGACCTGTGTGAAAACATTTATGCATTCATTTATCAATCATGGATTAGCACTCTGATACAATGCTTACTAAATAATTAAAGACATGAGATGCTTTTATATCTGGTATGTTAAATACCGAAGCAGTACTGAATTCTGGATTCTGATTGGTCACAAGGCGTTGACCCATTTTCTATAATAGCAGCTGTGAAATTAATGCAGCTGCAAATCACAATTTTTTAGTTTTCTTTTTAATCCGGTGAGGTGGAGCATTCACCATAAAAGAGACTGAGACGTTAGAGTGTCTACACTTTATATCAGTCAGATGTAAAGCAGTAACTTTACGTTTTCTGAAATCTTTTTTACTGAGATACTGTTATACTTACTTGCTATATTTACACTACACCACTATAGATACTGCTATACTAACACCACACCACTATAGATACTGTTATACTAACACCACACCACTATAGATACTGTTATACTAACACCACACCACTATAGATACTGTTATACTTACACTACACCACTATAGATACTGTTATACTAACACCACACCACTATAGATACTGCTATACTAACACCACACCACTATAGATACTGTTATACTTACACTACACCACTATAGATACTGTTATACTTACACTACACCACTATAGATACTGTTATACTTACACTATACCACTATAGATACTGTTATATTTACACTATACCACTATAGATACTGTTATACTTACACTATACCACTATAGATACTGTTATACTTACACTACACCACTATAGATACTGTTATACTTACACTACACCACTATAGATACTGTTATACTTACACTACACCACTATAGATACTGTTATACTTACACTACACCACTATAGATACTGTTATACTTACACTACACCACTATAGATACTGTTATACTTACACTATACCACTATAGATACTGCTATACTCACACTGTAGCACTATAAATACTACTATACTCACACTATACCACCACTGTAGAAAATACCATATTATACTAAAATTATTAAACTATAGACAGTGGACAGTAGGCTAATTGTTCTGTTATTTCAGTTAATGAAGTGATATGGAACTGTAATGTGGTGAAGACCTGACTGGAACTACTTTAGCTGTGCATTAACTGAAAACCAACTGCACACCTCAGAACGTCTGTCAGCCAATCAGAATCGAGAATTCAACAGCACTGTGGTATAAGACTATAATAAACCATACTAATATGTACACTAATATAAATACTAAAATGCAGACTGAAATACTCTATAGTGTACGGTATACAGTGTACAGTACGATTACTTCACTTACGTACCATAATGGATGCGGTAGGAGAATCTGTCTTGTCAGACTCTGGTGAAACAATAAAAGATGTTATTAATTTTTATTTTAAATATAATTATATCAACATATACTAAAATAACAACTGTACATACTATTATATTAACACTATTCCACTACAGAAATTACTCTAATAACACTATGCACCTACAGATACTATACTAACACTGCACCACTATAGACACTGTCATACTAACACTTTAACACTATAGATACTACACTGCTGTACTTAGGGCTGATTTATACTTCTGCAAGTGTGTATCTGTGAGCAGCTCAGTATGTCATGCAAGGATCCTCACACAGTGAAGTCTTTATACTTCCACATTACATGTGCATGTCCACTAGGGTCAGTGCTGCATGCACCACACCAGAATTTACAGACTTACACAGGAAAGAAGAGCATGAACAAATATCCCTACTACCCTACTATACAGTAGGTGAAAAGCATAACGCCAAAGGAGTAGTATGTCCAGATTCTCAGTATTCATAAAACAGTAGGCGAGAAATAACCGGATGACCTTCTGCTTCGACCGTGATTCTGCAGTTAAAAAAAGGGTTTTCAGAACATTCTAAATGGAAGAAATATTGTCAGGAGGAAACTGTCTGCATTCGACTCAGCACGAGCCAAGGAATCAAACGAAAAAGAATAATTTTGCTTCTAAGTCTTACAGACCTACCTTACAGACCTTACCTTAGAGATAAAAAGTTATTAGAATAAACGTAAGTCAACATTTGAGCAGTTGGTGGCGCTAGAGGGTTTGAGATAAAGATTCCAACCTTGCTATGCTTAATGGTGAAACTGTGCTCTATCTGTGTGCCAAATTTCATAACTTTCCCGCAAGCAGTTCTATGCGCTGCCATAGACTCGAGCGGAAGAAGAAGAAAAAGAAGAAACTAACGGATACAGCAGGTGCCTCGCACCTTCTGTGCTTGGCCCCTAATTACCTGATTCCTCTGTGTAATCCTGTTGAGCCTGAGGACTTGTAGCTAAAATAGAAAACAGCAAATCTTTACTCACAGAGATAACACGTGAAACTCAACACAGGCTGTGAGGTTTAAACACTACGCACTGTGCAGCATTTTTAGTTTATATACTGTAAAATATGCAGACCTGCGCGTCTACAAGTGGAGATACTGTATTTACATGATTCATTCACTTACATTCTATATCGGGTGAGGCAGTAGAAACAGGTTCGGGAGTAGAAACAGGTTCTGGTTGAAACACTATAAGATCATATTAATCTTAGCGGGTAATTTAACCCTTATACCAACACATACTAAAACCATACAACTGTCTATACTACTATACTAACACTATACCACTATGGATTCTACTATACTAACACGAACACTATAGATACTACAACATTAACAATACCACAATAGACATTACTTTGCTATAATAATACTATCCCACTATTTATATTATTCTATAAAATACACATGATAATATTATACCACACATACTAATGTAGGTTCTACCATAATAACACAATACAACAGTAGATTCTACTATAGCACTGCAGATAAAACTATAATATACTAAAACTCTAGACATTCCTATTATATACAAGGCGAATTCCCACTCAGAATAAAACGTTTGTGAAGTGTTTTCACTCGTCTGTATTCAGCATTATCAGTGCCTTTTGTATCGAACCACATCAATTTACCACTAACCATGAACCACTAGTTTTTAAATAAACAATTAATAGCAATCATGGCATGAAGATGATTTAGATTTGCTGTGGTTTACGTCACCTACATTGTGTCTTTACTGGGAATCGCTTAGAAGTAAAATGAATAGAGATTGATACACACAAGCACACACAAATTAAAAAGTAACAGTGACAGTTTAAAAAAAAACAAAAGTGAGGACACCCCTAAGTGAAAATGTCCAAACTGGGCCCAAAGTGTCAATATTTTGTCAATATTAGTGTCAATAATTTGGACATTTTCACTTAGGGGTGTACTCACTTTTGTTGCCAGCGGTTTAGACATTAATGTCTGTGTGTTGAGTTATTTTGAGGGGACAGCAAATTTACACTGTTACACAAGCTGTACACTCACTACTTTACATTGTAGCAAAGTGTCATTTCTTCAGTGTTGTCACATGAAAAGATATAATCAAATATTTACAAAAATGTGAGGGGTGTACTCACTTTTGTGAGATACTGTATAAATGTACATCATTTGGCAGATGCACTTATCCAGAGCAATGTACATTTATCACATTTATATATCAGAAAACTATCCCTCTATTTATATTATTATAATATTAAAGTATGTATACTACTGTAGGTACTGCTATAATAAGACTATACAACTGTAGAGACTACAATTCCATTGCAGATAAAACTATACTATACCAACACTCTAGACATTCCTACACAACTATAGATATTAGCATACAATAGACTATACTACTGTATATGATCAATTCACTTACCGTTTCTAATGGGTGAGGGAGGAAGAACTGGATGAAACAGTAAAAGATCATATTAAACTTAACAGGTAATTTAACCCTTATACCAACATACACTTCTGTCCTAAAGTATTAAAACAGCAAGGCCAGATCTTTTGTTCTTGCTATACACTGAAGATATTTGTAATTTGAGATCAAAAGATGAATATGAGAAGATTGGTCAGAACTGCAGCTTTCATGTCCTGATATTTACATTTACATTTTACTGCATTTGGCAGATGCCCTTAGCCAGAGCAACTTACATATATGTCATGTATACATCTGAGCAGGTGAGGGTTAAGGGCCTTGCTGAGGGGCCCAACAGTGGCAGTTTGGTGGTGCTGGGGTTTGAACTCATGACCTTCCGATCAGTAACCCAGCGTCTTAACCACCACGGAGTTCCACTCCTCACATCCAAATATGTTAAACAACTTTGAACATGGCAACCTTTTGTTTGAACCCACCCTGTTTTTCATCTGATCAAAAATAATGGGACATGTCACTGACAGGATTTTCTTGCTTCCCAGGTGTGAACTGTTAGATCAGTGGTTCTCAACCAGGGGGTGTGGAGATATCAGAAGGGGGGCACAAATTTTTTCAAGAAAAAAACAGACAGGGCATCACTTGGGTACTCGGTGTATTTTATTGCTTTTGAAATAGAATGTGCATTTTAAAAAAACCCCGCGTTCCCTCTCCCTCTGTATTTTCTTTTGTTGGGGAGTGGCGGAGCTTAGCCTGCCTTTTATCTAGCAGGCTATACACTGCAGACCAGCGTTGCCAACTTAGAGACTTTTCAGACCCCTGTAGCGACTTTTTTTCCTCGCCTACAGACAAATCTATCAATTTTTTGGGTAAACCTTTGCGACTTTCCAAATATCACCAGTACAGTGCTGCAAGCGCGAGGTCTCACTTTACGCTGCACTCACACCTCTCTCTGCATCTGCTCTGTTCAGTGAGGGGCTGAGAGGCGGAGATTTAACAATGTCATGGATAACGAGACGCGCCCTTCATCCCAATTTACATCATTCACATGCGAATGTTTTTAGAACGTGAGACGAATTTAATGCAACATGTTTTACATGTAAAATAGTCCATGCTATTACAGCCTAGTTCTCTTATTCAAAGTAGTTATAGTATTCAGGAACATTTTTTATCATTACCTGTCCGTTATATAGTTTTATAAAAGTTATTTTAAAAAATCATAAGTTATTAAAAGTAATTAAAAAAGTAAAACACACAAAAGCAAAAAAAATCTATCTATATATCTATCAAAAACAGACTGTCTCTCTCTCTCTCTCTCTCTCTTTCTCTCTGTCTCTCTCTCTCTCTCTCTCTCTCTCTCTCTCTCTATATATATATATACACACACACAGTATCTCACAAAAGTGAGTACACCCCTCACATTTTTGTAAATATTTGATTATATCTTTTCATGTGACAAATGGCCCAATGATGTGGTCATGGAGGAGTGGAAGAGGACTCCAGTGGCAACCTGTGAAGCTCTGGTGAACTCCATGCCCAAGAGGGTTAAGGCAGTGCTGGAAAATAATGGTGGCCACACAAAATATTGACACTTTGGGCCCAATTTGGACATTTTCACTTAGGGGTGTACTCTCTTTTGTTGCCAGCGGTTTAGACATTAATGTCTGTGTGTTGAGTTATTTTGAGGGGACAGCAAATTTACACTGTTACACAAGCTGTACACTCACTACTTTACATTGTAGCAAAGTGTCATTTCTTCAGTGTTGTCACATGAAAAGATATAATCAAATATTTACAAAAATGTGAGGGGTGTACTCACTTTTGTGAGATACTGTATATATCAATAGATAGATAGATAGATAATCATTATACCTGGGCTCCTCCAATATGGTGGTGGTGGTGGAGAGGGGGGCACATGATAGGGAAGGCTTGGGGGGGCTTTAGTTGCAAAAGGTTGTGAATCTCTGTGTTCTCTGTATTGTTTAAACAATAAATAGCTCTGAATATCTACTCTTGGTTTGAGCTCTGGGTTTCACCTGTGTAGATTGAATTTGTTATTAAAAAGGATAAGCCAACATAAAGACCAGAGAACTGTCTATGGGAGGAAAGCAAGCTATTTTGAAGCTGAGAAAAGAGGGAACATATATCAGAGGCATTGTGCAAGCATTGGGCATAGCCGATACAACAATTGGGAATGTCCTGAAAAAGAAAGAAACCACTGGTATACTACCGACCAGACATGGAACAGGTCAGCCAAGGAAAACAACAGCAGTTGATGACAGAAATATTGTGAGAGCTTTGAAGAAAAGCCCAAAAACAACAGCTAGTGACATCACCAGCACCCTCCACAGGGCAGGGGTGAAGGTCTCACTATCCAGTGTTTGAAGAAGACTTTGAGAGCAGAAAAGTAGAGGTCAAACCACAAGACGCAAACCTCTCAACAGCAGTAAGAATCAGAAAGACCAGATCGGAATTCACAAAGAAATACAGAGATGATCCACAAAAGTTCTGGAACCAAGATGAACCTCTACCAAAGTGATGGAAAGGCCAAAGTGTGGAGAAAGAAAGGATCTGCTCATGATCCAGAACATACAAGCTCATGGTTCAAGCATAGTGTCATGGCTTGGGCTTGCATGGCTGCTTCTGGAACATTCTCACTAATCTTTACTGATGATGGAACTATGATGGTAGCAGCAGAATGAATTCAGTCTAATCACTTCAAATTTACACACATAATGAATTTTAACTTTGTTTTTATAAATGTGAACAAAAACATGAATTAATGAACATAAAGATATGTTTAAAAAAAAATGAAACTGAGAGGGAAAAAGTATTCGGACAGCACGAATAACCAATATTAATTCTTTGTTGCAAAAACATCGTCTTTTTTAAATTCATGTAGTTAGGTATTAGTTTGTTTGTCTTACTTTTTTATTTTTTAAATGTTGCTATCAAAAATGTGAAATGAACATGAATGTCTTTGGAAATTGCTCTTGCGCATTACATATGGAATTAATTTAACAGAAAACACTGAATGTTCTCAACACAACACAGTAGATGACATTTTTATTTGTAGTAATGATTCACAGCGGCACATGTAGCATCTGAGGGCTGTTCTGAGATTGCGGAGACAAGCAGGACTGACGGTGAACCCATAGAAGTGTGCAATTGGATGGGTGGAATTGGGAATTGGGACTGGATGGCCTGGAGGTGAGACAGTTCCTGGGGCTGGCCTGCTATTATCATAGGTTTATGCCTAATTATTCGGATGTCTCCAGACTACTGACTGATCTCACTAAAAAGAGAGCGCCAGATCCGGTCCGGTGAACAGAGCCGTTCCAGCAGGCTTTTATTCATGTAAAAGCTGCACGCTATGGCGGACCATTCTCATATTCTCCTGACTTCTCTCTCCCCCTTTGTTTTGCAGACACACACATCAGACAGATGGTCGGGGGCTGTGTTGTTCCAGGATGTGGAGGGAGAGGAGCGCCCCGTGCTGTACATCAGCCACAAGCTCTCAGTGTGAGAGAGTAAGTACAGCGTGATTGAGAAGGAGTGTCTAGCTATCAAATGGGCAGTCCTCACCCTCTGATACTATCTGTTGGGACAAGCCCACACCGTCTGTTTGAACAATGCCTGCTCCAGTGGCTCCACTGCATGGTGTCTGGCACTGCAGCCATTTAAGTTCAGGGTGGTCCACAGGCCAGGGCGCAGATGGCTGTGACAGATATCCTCTCTCGGAAAGGTGGGGGGAGTCGGTGGCAGGCCGGACGGCTCCCCGGTCTGAGATGGGTGGTGGGGGTATGTGGAAGTGGGGGCATGTTCGAGCACAGGCAGAGGTGGAGAAAGTGAGTGGTAAGGATTACACACCTGTGCGGAATTTGGCTAATGAGTGCTCTGTGTTTTAGTGAGAGGCGGCAAGGATAAAGAGGGCAGAGACGTGACCCATGGGAGAGAGACAAAGAGGGGTACAGTAAAATAAAAATTTACGAAAAGTGAAAGGAGTTCCTGGAATCAGGTAGTCCTGATGTTGAACATTCGATATTCGCAGATATTTGCAAATTAAGGGACCGTCTCTAAAGTTACATATGACATTGGTATACACGTTTCTAACTTCAATAGTTATATTTAAAGGGAATGACTTAGAGTCATAAAACCAACTGTAAAGTATTCACGTCTCAGCTATGACACACGCCTTTTAGATTTTTGATATTTAATAAAATAAACTATTAAATCATGTGTAAAACTTGCCATGTATTTCACTAGCAAATGGGCTCATACACAAAATCTACCATGATATAAAGTTCAATAGCATTTGAAAGGAATGACTCTCAGTCATAACCTACTGTTACAAAACAGGACTTGGAGACAGGAAGTAAGCACAGGAGTACAGTCTTTATTGTGCCACTTAAATAAACACACGAGGAGGCAGAAAACCAGGTCTAAACATAAAAATCTAACTCAAGCAAAGAGCATGCAACTTAACAGGGTGTGGGAACTCTACCACACTTAACTAACTAATAGTTCTTCTTTAACTTGAAATGAGACAGGAAACAATTCATTTAACGAGGACATGAACACTTCATTTAACTAGGGCATGAACACTTCACTTAACTTGGGCATGAACACATCATTTAACTATGACAGGGCATAACCACTCTTAACTGGGACAGGGCACAACCAATCTTAACTCTGGCATGGCATGAACACTCTGAACAGGGCATAAGCTAAGAAACAGGAAAACAGACAGAGCATGGCAACATCGCAATCTGGCACCATTATTCATTCCGTCTTCTTCTCTGTTCGTTCTTCTCCATCAGTCCTTGCTCTGCCCTGCCTTGCCCTGCTCTGCTCTGCTCTGTGTTACATTAATGCCGCGCGATATGTGCAGCAATGCGAGGGGTTTAAGTAACCAGTCTCTTGATTGCTGACAGCTGGCAACACTTGACACAGTTTTAGAGTCCATGTGCACTTCAAGCACGTGCACGTGCGCGCTCTCAAGCCGCTTGTGCACGTTATCGCCACAGCGCCATCTGCCAGCGGTACCGTAACACCTACTGTAAAGTGTTCTTATAGGTGTCAGCTATAATGCACAACTTTTAGATTTTTTTATATTTAACCATACAATGCACAAACCAAAAAACCTATATCTATCCACTATCAGTACTGCTATACTAACTCTATACCAATACTTATACCATATTTCTATATTAACACTATACAACTATAGCTACTACTCTGACATCCAAACACTCTACTACTACAGATACAATAAACACTAAAAGATCACATTAATGTTAATGTTCACAGGTAATTTAACCTTTATACCAACACATACTAAATCCATACAACTGTCTATACTACTGCATTAAGCTGACAATATCCCAGAGTGGCTATTGCTATACTAACAGAACAATTCCTATTATTAAAAGGAATAGCATGAGAACCATGAATCTGATCAGAGTATAAATAAATAAATAAATAAATAAATAAATAAATAATTTTGTGTTCATCATTAATCATTTCTTAACAATAATTTTATCTGTCAAAAAATCACTGGCAATATAATCATTAAAATGATACGCACTCTGTACAAATACTAAATCTCATCACTTCTCAATTTGTTTAAATATATATATATATATATATATATATATATATATATATATATATATATATATATATATATATATATATATATGATACAAATGTGAAGCAGTATATACAGTTTCTGATTAAATATTTATATATTTTTATTTAATGGTGTGTCTCAATTCAGCAGTGTTACTCAAATTGAAACGGGCCTGTAAAAATACAACCACTTTATTTTTTAACCATTTCCTGGGTGGAAGAATAAAGCACAATTCTCATCCAGTTTCTACTGGTCTGCTGTTGATTTTGTAAATTAAATGTAATAATATTAGCGTGATTATTATTTTTATTCATGTATTTGTTAGTAATTGTTTTTAATGTCAGTATCAAAGATGACATTGTGAACACTGTAATGTCTTTGAATATTTTCTTTTAAAATGTCTAATGTTCCTTTTTCTAAAATCAGAAACAAACATAATATATTATTAGAAATGTTCTTTATGCCCACAGCCCATAGTTTTATTCACTTAAATAACGCTAGAATAATTCAAGCAAAACATTACTTTAAAGTTGATTTATAGTAAACAGCTTTATTCCTCCTGTCCAATTACAGGAAGAGATACATAAAAAGGATGTTTATAAAATAAATATGAACTATTATTAATGGAGAGAGGATTCCCCACCTTTAGGTTGGACTGAGGTTGTAAACTTTCGGCTGTCAATTATTTTCAAGCGTTCCTGCACCCACTGATCTTTGGGATCTGCACACTGCACACCACTATTTACAGTAAAACTGCAGAGGAGAGAGAAGATATACGTCAGTGTTAAACTGCAATGAAGACAGAAAATTAAACATTCTCATGTGTCCCAAACCTCCAAAATTATTTTAGTTATATTCTAATAAATTTCAAAAACTATCAAATTTGCTTCATGGCAATTTAAAGTTGTAGTATAATAAATTTATATGATATTTTATACAATTATTAGGCAATGATGTACATCGAAAAACAATAATTTTCTTCTTATTAATTATTAAATAAAATAAGGGGGTGAAAACTTACATGACTCCAGGATTTGTGCAGTGAGGGTCTGTTACTCTGTACGCTGTAATGTCTATTAGAGGGATTGGATTTCTCTGGTAACTGCTACAGCATTCCACTGGTCTAAATGCATCTGTGTGAAAACATTCATGTATTTATTTATCAATCATGCCTTAGCACTCTGATTAAATATTCACTAAGAAATGTTAATAAATGAGATGCTTTTTTTTATCTAGTATATTTGAAATTAATTAATTAATATTATTTTTTTAGAACAGCACAGTAGTGCTACAACAGCTGCTATAACGTCATTCAACAACATTACAGATAACTATAAACGGGTTAAAAGCGAGACGTGTCGTTCGTTAATAAATTAGAAATTGCAGTTGTTGGTGCGTTGCTGTGGTATAAGAATTCCTCTTGGGGATGCACTGTTTTAGGAAAATAATCAACGTTGGGGTTGTAAACAGTAACTCCGCTTCATCACACCACCCCATCAGTCAGTGTTTTACTGTAACAGCACATCACACACTGTGGTTTATTAACGCTGGATATTTTCAACAACCCCATCATCGTTTTTATGGACTTCAGCGACATTATAAACTCGATGCAGTTATTGCAAGCGAGGGAAATGCAACCAAATATTAAGTGTTATTTATTTGACTTTACTTTGAGAAAAATAAATCTGCAGTTGTGGTCAGAGCTGCAAAGCCCTTTCGAGTGCAGGACATACGAGTGCATTTATACTTTTATTCACATAAACTTTGGGTGTTTAATCATTTGTTTGTTGTTTAAAAAATCTAGATGTAAATATCAGGAAATGAAAGCTGAAATTCTGATCTATCGTTTCATATTCGTCTTTTGATCTGAAGCCCAAATGTCCTCAGTGACGAAAAGAAAAAAAGGGGGGGGGGCTTTGCTGTTCCAATACTTTTGGAGGGGACAGTATAACCATAAAGCTCACTCACCCCCCCCTTCCTCCTCTCTTCCCCCTCTCCCCCTCTCTCTCTCCCCCTTCCTCTCTCTCTCTCTCTCTCTCACCCCCCTCCCTCTCTTGCTCTCTCTCTAGCTCTCTCTCTCACTGTCGCTCTCTCTCACTCTCCCTCTCTCTCACTCTACACACAGTTCCCTATACAGTTTTCAAAATGTCGGATGGGTCAACAAGGCAGTTATCTGGTGGCCAGATTACAGACTTAAAATGCAGAAAACAAATAAACATCTTTGAAATATTAAAACATTCGTGTACTGTCAGTACTTTTAATTATTTCATTAATAGGACTTTTTTGTGTGAAGAAAATGATTAATTCCAATACAGGTCATATTGACCCCCCCCCCCCCCCCCCCCCCTTTATACATTCGTGTAGGTCTTTTGATTCACGCAAAGTAGGGTTAAATATAAAAAAATCTAAAAGTTGTGCGTTATATCGGACACCTATATGAAGCAAGTAAAAGATTCAATAGGTGCCTCGCACCTTCTGTACTTGGCCCCTAATTACCTGATTTCTCTGTGTAATCCTTTTGAGCTGGAGGACTTGTAGCTAAAATAGAAAACAGCAAATCTTTACTCACAGAGATAACATGTGAAACTCAACACAGGCTGTGAGGTTGAAACACTACGCACTGTGCAGCATTTTTAGTTTATATACTGTAAAATATGCAGACCTGCGCGTCTACAAGTGGAGATACTGTATTTACATGATTCATTCACTTACATTCTATATCGGGTGAGGCAGTAGAAACAGGTTCGGGAGTAGAAACAGGTTCTGGTTGAAACACAATAAGATCATATTAATCTTAGCGGGTAATTTAACCCTTATACCAACACATACTAAAACCATACAACTGTCTATACTACTATACTAACACTATACCACTATGGATTCTACTATACTAACACTTTAACACTATAAATAGTAGAATACTACAGCAATTCCATGCCACTACAGATACGAACAGTAACACTATAGATACTACAACATTAACAATACCACAATAGACATTACTTTGCTATACTAATACTATCCCACTATTTATATTATTATAAAAATATATATATATGATAATGCTATACCACTCATCCTAATGTAGGTTCTACCAAAATAACACTACACAACAGTAGATACTACTATGACATTGCAGATAAAACTATAACATACTAAAACTCTAGACATTCCTATTAATAATATATAGGCCATAAAGTGTTATCAGTGTGTGTAACTACAAAATTTACTAATGTTTGGATATGTTAATCAGGTATAATCTGGTATGTTTACCCAACAGTTAAGACTTACTTGTGGGAAGTATTATCTAAAGTCATAGTACACTTGTTGATCAAGTTATAAGTGTGAATTGAGTAAGAAGAATTCTGTGACGTACTAAACAGTAGGCCCTAATTGTTTTCTGTGTCAATCCGTACCTCTGCACAGCAAGCATAATCTAAAACTATAAAACACTTCTAACAAGTGGTATTCTAAATGTGTACATTAAGTGCTTTGTGTTTGTCTAAAGCACATTCACTTTATGGCAATAAAAGAGCAATTAGACACATTCGAGAACTGGGTTTCCAAACAAAGCCCCCTAAGCTTGCAAATCAGTGTCAAAAGAAGAGATAAGAATTCCAGGAGGAAAGCACCAAGATGAGACTATAGGGTGAATTATGTGAAAAAGTAAAAAACCCTGGCCTGGTAAAACTTTTATAGAACATACAACTGACTACGAATGTGCCACATATTCAAGGTATCATATGGACATGAATAATTAGTTAAGGGAATGGAGATTGGTCTGTTTCTAGAAAGAAAAGGTGAATGCCCCGCCTAGGGATAATTTTACTGCTTCAGAGAGGTATATAAAGACATGTTTGTGTATGTATAATTCAGACCCTATGCAGACTGTCTCTGACTTATTTACTTTTTGACATCTACAAACCCTCTGTCTCTGAAGTTTTTTGACTTAAGATGGAAAGATTGTTTTCCACTACAATACAAGGTGAATTCCCACTCAGTGTCATATCACAGAAAACCAGAAATCCATTTCCCAGGAGGCACCACAAACTACAAGCATGGCCGCTGAGGACTACACTTCCCACACACGCACACGCTCACCTTCGCCGGAGTTCTAAATACACACACCTGCACCCAGTCTTACACACAGCACACATGCAGCATATAAGAGACTTTGTGAACACTAAGATTTTGCGAAGTAAACGTTCAGCTGACTTGTTCTCTGCCGTTATCAAAGCCTTATTCTCATGTTTTGCCAAAGTGACTTTTGACCATTGTTTTCGTTCTGGACCTCGATTCTCTGCCTTGCCTAGTTTTGTCTGTTTGCCTGATCGCCTGACCCCTGCCTGTTTATTGACCACGGATTTTGCCTTACCCTTTGGATTGCTATTATATCTGCCTACCTGCACTTGCTTTCGTCTCTGCCTCCATTTCGTGGCACTCAGAATAAAACGTTTATGAAGTGTTTTCACTCATCTGTATTCAGCATTATTTGTATCGAACCACATAAATTGAACTAGTTTTTAAATCCACAATTAATAGCAATCATGGCATGAAGATGCTTTAGATTCACTGTGGTTTATGTCACCTACATTGTGTCTTTACTGGGAATCGCTTAAAAGAAAAGTTAATAAAGATTCACACACACGCACATTAAAAAGCAACAGTAACTAATTAACTTAACCGTTTCCTGCATGTAATCCTGTTGAGCTGGATGACTTGTAGCTAAAATAGAAAACAGCGAAACTTTACATTTACTAATACTATACCACTACAGTATAGATACTACTATACTAACACTGTAGCACTGTAAATACTACTATACTAACACTGTAGCCCTATAAATACTACTACACTAACACTGTAGCACTGTAAATACTACTACACTAACACTGTAGCCCTATAAATACTACTACACTAACACTGTAGCACTATAAATACTACTATACTAACACTGTAGCCCTATAAATACTACTACACTAACACTGTAGCACTATAAATACTACTATACTAACACTGTAGCCCTATAAATACTACTACACTAACACTGTAGCATTATAAATACTACTATACTAACACTGTAGCACTATAAATACTACTATACTAACACTGTAGCACTATAAATACTACTACACTAACACTGTAGCACTATAAATACTACTATACTAACACTGTAGCCCTATAAATACTACTACACTAACACTGTAGCACTATAAATACTACTATACTAACACTGTAGCCCTATAAATACTACTACACTAACACTGTAGCATTATAAATACTACTATACTAACACTGTAGCACTATAAATACTACTATACTAACACTGTAGCACTATAAATACTACTATACTAACACTGTAGCATTATAAATACTACTATACTAACACTGTAGCATTATAAATACTACTATACTAACACTGTAGCCCTATAAATACTACTACACTAACACTGTAGCATTATAAATACTACTATACTAACACTGTAGCACTATAAATACTACTATACTAACACTGTAGCACTATAAATACTACTATACTAACACTGTAGCATTATAAATACTACTATACTAACACTGTAGCATTATAAATACTACTATACTAACACTGTAGCACTATAAATACTACTATACTAACACTGTAGCCCTATAAATACTACTACACTAACACTGTAGCACTATAAATACTACTATACTAACACTGTAGCACTATAAATACTACTATACTAACACTGTAGCATTATAAATACTACTATACTAACACTGTAGCATTATAAATACTACTATACTAACACTGTAGCACTATAAATACTACTATACTAACACTGTAGCACTATAAATACTACTATACTAACAATACCATAATAGTTATGGGTACTCTAACACTATACCACTATTTATATTATTATAAAACTAAAGATAATGCTGTATTAGATACACAAAAGTAGGTTCTACCATAATAACACTATACAAATGTATTATCATTGGTGTCTGGCACTTCAGCCATGTAAGTGAAAGGTGTTCCACAGGCCAGGGGCGCAGGTGGCTGTGACAGATTTCCTCTCTCGGAAAGGTTGGGGGAGTCGGCTGATCAATACTTCTACCATATTTCTATATTAACACTATACAACTATAGCTACTACTCTGACATCCAAACACTCTACTACTATAGATACAATAAACACTAAAAGATCACATTAATGTTCACAGGTAATTTAACCTTTATACCAACACACACTAAATCCATACAACTGTCTATACTACTGCATTAAACTGACAATATCCCAGAGTGGCTATTGCTATACTAACAGAACAATTCCTATTATTAAAAGGAATAGCATGAGAACCGTGAATCTGATCAGAGTATAAATAAATAAATAAATAAATAAATAAATAAATAATTTTGTGTTCATCATTAATCATTACTTAACAATAACTTTAGCTGTCAAAAAATCGACAATATAATCATTAAAATGATACACACTGTGTACAAATACTAAATCTCATCACTTCTCAATTTGTTTAAATATATATATTAGAAATGTGAGGCAGTATACACAGTTTCTCATTAAATATTTATATATTTTTATTTAATGGTGTGTCTCAATTCAGCAGTGTTACTCAAATTGAAACGGGCCTGTAAAAATACAACCACTTTATTTTTTAACCATTTCCTGGGTGGAAGAATAAAGCACAGTTCATTCATTCTGAGATTCTTTTCAGCTCCTGTCAACAAATGTCTCATCCAGTTTGTACTGTCATAATATTAGTGTAACTAACGTTCATGATTATGATTTTTTATTGATGTAAAGTTGATTTATTGTAAAAAGCTTTATTCCTCCTGTCCAATTACAGGAAGAGATACATAAAAAGGATGTTTATGAAATAAATATGAACTATTATTAATGGAGAGAGGATTCCCCACCTTTAGGTTTGACCCAGGTCAACAGGCGGCTGTCAATTGTTTTCATGATATCCTGCACCCACTCATCTTTGGGATTTGCACACACACGGCGACGATCAGAAAGGGTCAAACTGCAGAGGAGAGAGAAGATATACGTCAGTGTATAACGGATACTCTCATGTGTCCCAAACCTCCAAAATTATTTTTGTTATATTCTAATAAATTTCAAAAACTATCAAATGTGCTTCATGGTAATTTAAAGTTGTATTATAATAAATTTATTAGATATTTTATACAACTATAAGGCAATGATGTACATAGAAAAACAATAATTTTCTTCTTTTTAATTATTAAATAAAATAAGGGGGTGAAAACTTACATGACTCCAGGATTTGTGCAGCGAGGGTCTGTTTCTTCATACGCTATAATGTTTATAGGATTCGATGTGTCTGGTAACGGTAACAGCACTGATTTGGTACACTTACATCTGTGTGAAAACATTCATGTATTTATTCATCAATCATGGCTTAGCACTCTGATTAAATATTCACTAAGAAATGTTAATAAATGAGATGCTTTTTTATCTGGTATATTTGAAATTAATGAATTATTTATTTTTTTAAATAACAGCACCTGTGACGTGACGCCATGCGAAGGGCAGACGTGTGAAAGACAGCTCTGCGCACTTCGCTAATTTTTCATGATATAATCTGGTGAAATTCGGTACACCCGGTCACACTCTTGCTGTTTGAGGTAAACATGGCAAAGAAGTCAAAATCCTCGAGCTCTGGAGACATTAAAAGACACTTATGTGTTCAAGATGGAAGCGCGGACGAGCCTGTGGACCGCGGACTCGTTGTGGGTGCTGCGGCGGGAGAAGAACTCCAGCGCCAACTGTCCCACATGTCGGGGATGCTGACGAAGGTTGTTGCTGCCTCGGAAGATCTCGCTGTAATACGACGTTCGATTACCGCGATAGAAGTGAAATTCTCTGAGTTAGTTACAAGAGGCAGAATCGTGCAGTCCGATGGCAGAGTTGTCGCGGGGGCTCTCGTAGGCGTGCATGGACTCTGAGTTTAGGGGACTGGCGCCGGTCGGCGCCGTCATGCGCGGGGTTGATGCGCATGTTTTTCTTTTTTATCATTGTTTTGTTCTGGGGGAAACTCGGGGTTTTATTGTTACATCAATGTTGAATTGTGGTCTTCATAATTTTGTTTTGGCACACAATTAATTTTTTCTGTTATATCAAAATGTCAGATGTTAATATGAGTGTACTGTCTCTCTCCACGTGGACTGTGAATGGGTTAGGACACCCCATAAAAAGAAGGAAGGTCATTACTTTTCTTAAGCGTAAGAAATATGATTGTGTTTCTTCAAGAAACGCATCTTTCCCCGCAGGAAGCTGAAAAATTTGGGAAGATATGGGGTGGTCATGTTTTCTTTAGTGCTGGCTCAAGTAAGAGCAGGGGAGTCATTATATTGGTAAATAAGCATCTACAATTCAAATGTCTCAAACAGTTTAAAGATGAATTAGGGAGAGTAATTATTGTTTTAGCAGAAATTCAGGGGCAAAGTCTTATTTTGGCTAATATTTATGCACCTAATGCTGATGATCAGGGCTTTTTTATAGATCTTGAAGGGATGTTGCAATCTGCTGGCACCCCACATGATATAATGTTGGGAGGAGACTTTAATCTTTTGATGGACTCAGTCCTTGATCATAGTGTTGTAAAAAGTGTGTAAGCCCCCTAGAGCAACAGTGACGCTGTAAAAATCTTGGTCTTGCAGATATCTGGAGACTTTTGAACCCATCTGGTAGGGACTATACATATTTTTCATCAGTCCATAAGATTTATTCTAGAATAGATTTTTTTTTTGATATCCAAATCACTTATTTTATCTGTTGCTGATTGTTCAATCGGAAACATTCTAGTCTCAGATCACGCCCTGGTGAGTTTAGAGGTGTGGCCACAAACGGAGAAGAAGAAATCATTTAGTTGGCGCTTTAATGTATCCCTTTTACAAAATCCTGATTTCCGACAAATGTTAAAGACTGAACTTGATGTTTATATGGAGACCAACTGGCCCTCAGTATCCTCTGTGGGCGTGGTGTGGGAGGCACTTAAGGCGGTTCTTAGGGGTCGGATCATACAGTATGCCTTATTCATTAAAAAATCCAAAGCACAAGAACTCGTGGAGTTGGAAGGACGTATTAAAAGTGCAGAGGCAGAGCTGAAGCGCCGGATGTCGTCTGATGGTCTCAGAGAATTGACCAGATTGAAATATAGATATAATACTATTTTGTCAAGGAAAGTGGAGTTTTGGTTATTCAGGGCAAGACAGTCATACTTTGAGTCGGGGGACAAAGCAGGAACACTTTTGGCTAGATATATAAAACAGAGGGAGGCCCTTTCTACCATTCCCGCAGTGAAGTCTGTTAGTGGTGAAATTTTTACCTCGGCCATTGATATTAATAATGCTTTTAAAGAATTTTACTTTGATCTCTATAGTTCAATGTCTTCGTCTACTGATGAAGATATTAGAAACTTTGTGGAACCATTAGAACTCCCGAAACTGACGACGGAGCAAAAATATTCTCTTGATTCTAAGATAACCCTGGAGGAGCTTGGCGAGGTAATTAAGGCCCTGCCTACAGGCAAGTCTCCAGGGCCAGATGGCTTTGCCGCTGAGTTTTTCAAATCTTTGCTACAGAACTGGCTCCACTTCTGTTAGAAGTTTATACAGAAGCATTAAAGAATGGAAAGCTTCCTCCAACCATGACACAAGCCCGGATCAGTCTGATTCTTAAAAAAAGACAAAGATCCAAGTGAGAACCTGGAACCATTAGCAGCTGCGATAAGAAAGGAGAATGATTTTCCAGGGGTGGTGGCAGGAGGTGTGGTGCATAAGCTTTTGCTTTATGCAGACGATATTTTATTATTCGTCTCTGACCCTACTAGATCTATGCCTTGCCTCCACAGAATTATTCATTCCTTTTCCAAATTCTCAGGATACAAAGTCAACTGGTCTAAATCCGAAGCTTTGGCTCTGACAGCGTACTGTCCAGTAACGGCCTTTCAGCCTGGTGCCTTCCAGTGGCCCAAACAGGGCATTAAGTATTTGGGTATTTTATTTCCAAAAAATTTGTCCGATTTAGTTAGAGTTAATGTTGACCCGTTAATAAAAAGGTTTTCGAGTGATGTAGACAGGTGGTCTTCTTTACATTTATCTATGATCGGGAAGGTTAATGTTATTAAAATGAGTTGTATTTCAAAATTCAATTACCTGCTACAATCTCTCCCTATAGATGTCCCTCTTTCTTATTTCAAGCAATTTGAGAGTATAGCGAAGTCTTTTATTTGGAATGGTAAGCGTCCCAGGTTAAATTTCAATAAGTTACATAGGCCGATTGACAAGGGTGGGCTAGGCCTACCCAAGATTCTGTTTTATTATTATTATGCGTTTGGTCTCAGACATTTGGCTCATTGGTCACTTCCACCTGAGAGAGCCCCTCCCTGGTTCTGCATTGAACAAGAAGTTCTTGCCCCTATTTTGCCACTGCAAAGCCTTTCCATTAATCTAACCAGAGAAGTTAAATCACACCCCGTTATTTCACATCTGCACTCAGTGTGGACAAGAGTGTCCAGGGTGTTTGATTCTGATATTTATCTCAATGTTGCCTCGAGCCTATGGCTAAACCCCAAACTACGTATTAATAAGTCCCCTTTTTGTTGGTCAGAGTGGACCACGAGGGGGGTTAATACACTCAGCGATCTTTATGAGAATGGTGTGATGATATCTTTTGAAAAATTGGTTCAACATTTTGGGATCCCCAGATCTCAGTTTTTTAGGTATCTTCAACTACGCCACTTGCTCTGTACTATTTTTGGAAGTAGCATGCACCCCCCTAAAGCAGCAGATACTCTGGGAGAGGTGATTTCTACTTTTGGAAGAGGGCATGAAGCATCAGTGTATTACTCCTTGCTGATTCAGAGTCTAGGGGACGGAGTCTCGACCACTCTTAAGAGATTATGGGAGAAAGATTTAAATTTGGAATTGGGGGAGGGAGAGTGGGCTAGGATTTAAAAAAAATATAAAAACTGCATCTAGAGACGCAAGGGTGCATCTTATACAATTTAAGATTTTACATCGGTTCTATTGGACCGCCTCTAAATTTTATAGGCTCGGTCTTAAAGACACACCCACCTGCTGGCGATGCCATTCAGAAGATGGAGACACCACCCATGTTTTTTGGGGGGTGTCGTAAGATCCAAGAATTTTGGTTGAAGGTGCAGAGCTTTGTATGTGAGGTGTTGAACACTCAGATCTCGTTCTGCCCTAGACTCTGTATTTTGGGAGATGGGGAGGTCACAAAATTGGAGGATAGGTACAAAAAAGATTGGGTTTTGACCAGTGTGATGATTGGTAGTCAGGTTATTTTAAGGGGAGGGAAATCAGATGGAGCACCCTCGTTTCCAGAGTGGTGTGTGGAGATGGGGAGGGTGGCTGCCTTTGAGGAGGGGTCGAGCAGAAGGATGGGAGTTGGGAATTCCTTCAGGAAGAAATGGAGCAGTTATTTGGCGTTTTGGGGGGACTCTCGAGGAGGGGCGGTGGAGAGTATAATTTAGAGATTATTGTATCTTCCTTTCTTTTTTTTAATTGTGTGTATTTTTTATTATTATTATTTTTATTATTATTTTGTTTTACCTTTTTGGATATGTGAGTTTATATTCTATTGACCACAGGGGGGTTCGTGGGGGGACCAGGGTGGGGTGGGAGGTTGGTAGGGGGAGGGGTTATAGTGGAGATTTATGTTAAAATAGTTTGATTCATTATATATGTTGTTTGTCTCTTTGTGTTAAGTTGTGAATCAATAAAAGTGTTAATTACAAAAAATAAAAATAAATAACAGTACCTGTTACAGTAGTGTTTAAAAGAGAGATGTTAATAAATTAGAAATTGCAGTTGTTGGTGCGTTGCTGTGGTATAAGAATTCCTCTTGGGGATGCACTGTTTTAGGAAAATAATCAACGTTGGGGTTGTAAACAGTAACTCCGCTTCATCACACCACCCCATCAGTCAGTGTTTTACTGTAACAGCACATCACACACTGTGGTTTATTAACGCTGGATATTTTCAACAACCTCATCATCGTTTTAGGGACTTCAGCGACATTATAAACCAATATAATATTATGTAACTGGTTGTAGTCTGCATTGTGTGTTTTATTTAATCCAGAAAAAAAATGTAGGCGGACGGCAACTGGGTCGACTCTTTGTTTATTCTCTCTCTCCTCTCTCTCCCATTCAACCATAACATGAAAGGGAAGAGGAGGAGCCAAAACAGGAAATGACACAAACCAATGACATCACGACAACCAAAAGGAAAAATACTCAGACAAACAGACAGTCACACCAGGTACACATCTCCTTTTGTGTAATTCTACACATGAAATTTATGGAGTATTTTCCATACCCGTTACAATTATGTACAGAAAACTATGTAAAAGTGAACGTTATCTTACACAGGGCCATCGTGATGGACTGAAGGTAGGAGAGAATGAGAGAACATGATGGTAATGCAGATGATGATGATGATGATGGTGAGGATATGAACACAGGCATATTAATGCAGGTATTACCTCAGTGCTCGTCTTATTAGAAGAATGGGAGAGAGTGGTAGCTGCACCTTAAGCTTTACTTCACTAAGGGTCGTTATTATTGCTGTGTCAACATTCGCTGTGAATTTTGTAGGTATGATTCTGATTGGTGTTTTTTTTTTCCTTATGTATAGTTGGTGCTGTCGTATTAGCCTGCCCTTCATACAGGAAGTCTCAGTCCTCCTATGATGATTATTGTTAATTCCTTCTTGTATTGTTTGCTTCATTCAACTAATGTCTGATGGCGTTGGTTGCTGGTTTTAAATAATTCTTGGCCAGTTTTTTTAGCTTTAATAAAATCTATTTTTGTTTGGAAACCCATGCCTCTTGCCTTTTCTAAGTGGATCGTAGTTGTGCCTTAATTTGGGTTGTTTTCCTCGCTTCCTCGGGGTGGCGTAGTCATTACGAGTGAGTCACTTGCTACAGGAAGCATACCCTCTGTCGTTGTGCTAGTCTTTAGCAAACCTTTGATTTATTTTCCTGGTTTGATCTGGTTCTGTTCAGTGCTCGAACTGGGCTGGTACTCACGACATGTTCTCTCGACATGTCTCAAGATAAATAATGTTAGTGCTAGAATATCGTTATGTAATGACTACGTTTACACGCACATCAAATTCCATTGAAGGCCTATATTCGGGTTGCAGCCGTATTCCGAATACGATGTTTATATGCGTACTGGCATCGGAATACTCCTGCATACACGGTTGTTATCATGCCTGAGTTACCCTTCCTAAATACAGAGCCTACAGCTAAGCATCTGTTGGCACCCACAATTCCTTGTGAACTGAGCATGCGCATATATATCTCCTTTCAGTGGATTTTCTGAATAAGGTGTTTACGTGCAACAAATTTCTGATTAACAAACACACACATACATAATATAACAATAATAAAACTAATAGTATATGGCATCACAGAGAAATTACATTATTATATTATTCTATATTGTAAAATGAATAGTTTGGCAAATGGTTGTCCCTTTGAGTAAATAAATGTATTTTTAATTTTTAATTTATTTTAAAAGATCTTTTATTCCCTGTAGAAATTCAGAATGTATTATTTATTCACACGGTTAATAAAATCATTAACTGAACCGAGTACTTGGAAAAAGTTACAGCCCAAGAGTGTGTCAATGAATGAATGTTAAGATTTTAGCAAAGCATAAGAAGCCATTCTCCCCTGGTATTTTAAATATTAATATTATTTTTAAAGAATATTTTGTCTAGTAAGACTTTCCCATGCATTTTTTTAACGAAGAGTAACACTACAGTTTTGAAATGCTCAATTAAGATGAGCAAAATTTTTTTTAAGGTTTTTGGTTTTTTTACGAACGCTTCAAGTGCGGTTAATTATTAGTCATGCTATACGTGCAAATAGACGACTGCTTGAAGCCGTGGGCTGCGTCTCAAATCGCATACTTACCTACTGTATAGTAGCCGAGATACATGTATTTTTCCCCACTACAGGCCTATAGTGGGAAAGTATGCGATTTGGGACACAACCGAACTCTCTTGTTCGCCGTAAAACGTAAAACTGCCGTGTGTGATCGTGGACAGTTTTACGTTTTACGGCGACCAAGAGACGGTAAACGGTAACTACGCGATTTGGGACACACCCACGGCTTCAAGCAGTTGTCTATTAGCACGTACAGCATGACAAATAATTAACTGCACTTAAAGCGTTCGTAAAAAAAAATTAAAAACACTCAAAACTGTATACGGTACCATAATGAAGACGAACTGTATGTTGATACGTGAAATTCTGGAGGGACGTCGGACGGCGTGGCGCGGTGACGTAATGACGCGGGCTGTTAATCAATTATGTTCTAAAACATGTAAAACGGAAACATGACAGGAGTATTCTAAAAGCGACTCATGTAAACACCTTAATCACATTATTATCTTACTCAGAGTAAGGCCAATAATTAGATTACTGCTGTCCATGTAAACGTAGTCACTGACTTGTATGGCAGACACTGCACATAATTAGATTAAGTATGTGTGTACAGATTATGTCGTGGATATGGTGAAGATTTCTGTAAGGAGACGTTTATTTAACATTTATAGTAGGAGTCTTCAGGGGAGAGGAATTCATGCTTTGCAGTTTCTCTGTAACAAACAAAGCTACATTTTTACTTGAAGAGAAAGAAAAAAGAGAGGATGCTGAGGAAACGAATGTTTACACATTAAACAGGACTATAAACAGATAAAGTATGATGTCGTAACTGCTCGCGAGTCTCTGTGGTATATGAGTAATAACACAACGGTAGCCATGGTGTCACAGGAAAATAATCAAGTTCAGGGTGTTAGCAGTAACTCCGCTTCATCACACCACCACATCGCTCAGTATTTTACTGTAACAGTGCGACAAACACACAGTTTATTAACGCTGCTTATTCTCAGCAACCTGCTCGTCTTTTTAGAGAATTCAGTATCGTTATAAACCAGAGGAGTGTTCAGGAGTAATGACTCCAGTCCAGATGTTTTAACAATTTTCTATCTTACTAGTGTCTACTTAGTGCTTAAGTTAATGCATGTTAACTGATAAAAACAAATGATCACAAGTACAGATAATAATATGTACAAAGCAACATGTTATAAAGGTAAAAAGGTAAGCTTTATCTTACTCTGAGCCGCTGTGAAGGACTGAAGGCAGCCGAGAACCAGCAGAACCAGCAGGAGAGAATGAGAGACCATGGCTGCTGCTGATGATCACGATGTGAACGGAACCGTATTAATGCAGATATCACTTCAGCACTGGTCTTATAAGCTGATAAGAGGCGTGTGAGAGTGTGGTCTGATGGTGATGAAATGTTGCACTTTGATTAAAAGAGAAAAAATTCGTCCATTCCACAGAAAACCAAGCTGCGGTTTTCAACCAAAGACGGAAAGATCTGAGCAGCGTTTACACACTTTCCCAGCCAAACTTACATAAAATAAAATAAATATCAATATAAATAAGTGCAGCTTCACTGGAGTAAAATAATCATTTAACCAGCACGACACATCACACGATACACAAGAGATAATCAATAATTATTATTAATATGTGCCTAATTATTAGCATGGCCTGTACTTCTTTAGTCCCTTCACTGGGTTTTAGTGTGAAGTGCTAAGAACAATATCCTGTTTTATTTTCATCTCTGAATCGAGATTGAAAAAATATATTTTTAAGTAATTTAAATTAGTAAACTAAAACTATTTAAATGAACGTGAGAGAGAAATAGCTTGCAGGTTTTGGATGCTACCAAAAATCACTAATTGGTTTTGACAGGTCTAGGTCAAAGGTCATCATCAAATATAATTATGATGGCAGGTCATTTTATATATATATATATATATATATATATATATATATATATATATATATATATATTCTAAATCCGGTTCTGGTGCAATCCTACGCACACACAAGTTCTTTCACATAGATTGTATTCATACATAGTATGGACATGTACATACCTCTTCCCCAGGAAACCAAGCTGTGCTTTTCACCTGAAGTGAGCAGCCAAACTTACACCACACAACTATATACAATAAAATAACGAGAAATCTTCGTTCAAGCTTCGTTCAAGTAAAACTGTAAATCATATTTTAAACAAATCTCCACATCACTCACAATAATACATCGTCATTATTAAATATGCCCAATGATTAGCTTGTGCTGTACTTTAGTCTGTACTTTAGTCCTGTACTTTAGTCTGTACTTTAGTCCTGTACTGAGTGTGAAGTGCTGAAGAGAAATATTCTGTTTTATTCTCATAAGCAGTTTAAACAAACAGAATAAAAATAAAAATGTCATTTAAATAGTAAACTAAAACCTATTTACATGAATAAATCTGAAAATCTGCTTTGATCAACAGAAACTGAGTGTGTGTGTGTGTGTGTGTGTGTGTGTGTGTGTGTGTGTGTTGTGCTGCTGAGGATAGTGATTAAAATAAGATCGTGATTACCATGCTATTTTCTCTCACTCTCTCTCTCTCTCTCTCTCACACACACACACACACGTTTAACCCATTCCTATTTCTGTTGGGTTTTTTTTTTTTTGTACCTAGGTTTCATAAAGTAAAACATTTTTAAAAAAGATATGTTGTGTTGTATAACTTTTTAACTTGATAGAGACCAAGGATAACCTCTAAAGCTGCTGAATTCTGGATTGTGATTGGTCAGAAGCTGTTGATCTGTGCAGATCTAATACGAACGAGCACATTAAAATAAAAGCTGTGACTTCTATAACACACTGTTACTGTATATAAACCTGAAATAATAAAACGGGATAAAATCCACAAGTCAGAAATAATGAGATTATCATGTCAAAAGTAACGTGGTAAGATTTTGCAGCTTGTGGTTCGGAGCGTTTTAGTGTTCGTCCACGAGGTAGTGAGAGTGAAGCGTTTTGTACAGACATTCGTTTAAGGAAATTCTTTTTATTTCTCATTTATAATGATAATTATTTTGCCTATCTATATGTGTAGCTCTGTATCTGTCAGTCTATAATACAGTAGATACACAGAAATGTTGAGGATGGGAACTTCTGCAGTAGACAATAACATGTCTCATAATACTGTGATTATTTACTGACCTTCATTCTTCTATTATTTTTACAATCTATAGCCATAGTCTTACGGTGTGTATATAGGTCTATATGTATTTGTTTGTTTTTCGTCTTATATAAATAACGTTTTTTAAAAACTTTTTTATTAAACATTGCTATCAAAGATGTGATATCATTAATGTCTTAATGTAACTAACATTGTTTTCTTTTCAATGTGAAAATATGATTTACACTTTATTGTGATTTACACTTTATTGTGATTTACACTTTAATGACTTTTACAGTTATTGGATTCTTCAGGTATGTGATGCAATACACATCTGCTCCATTTGGACCTGTGTGAAAACATTTATGCATTCATTTATCAATCATGGATTAGCACTCTGATACAATGCTTACTAAATAATTAAAGACATGAGATGCTTTTATATCTGGTATGTTAAATACCGAAGCAGTACTGAATTCTGGATTCTGATTGGTCACAAGGCATTGACCCATTTTCTATAATAGCAGCTGTGAAATTAATGCAGCTGCAAATCACAATTTTTTAGTTTTCTTTTTAATCCGGTGAGGTGGAGCATTCACCATAAAAGTGACTGAGACGTTAGAGTGTCTACACTTTATAACAGTCAGATGTAAAGCAGTAACTTTAAGATTTCTGAAATCTTTTTTTACTGAGATACTGTTATACTTACACTATACCACTATAGATACTGTTATACTTACACTACACCACTATAGATACTGTTATACTTACACTATACCACTATGGATACTGTTATACTTACACTATACCACTATGGATACTGTTATACTTACAATACACCACTATAGATACTGCTATACTTACACTACACCACTATAGATACTGTTATACTTACACTACACCACTATAGATACTGTTATACTTACACTACACCACTATAGATACTGTTATACTAACACTACACCACTATAGATACTGTTATACTTACACTACACCACTATAGATACTGTTATACTTACACTACACCACTATAGATACTGTTATACTTACACTACACCACTATAGATACTGTTATACTTACACTACACCACTATAGATACTGTTATACTTACACTACACCACTATAGATACTGTTATACTTACACTATACCACTATAGATACTGTTATACTTACACTACACCACTATAGATACTGTTATACTTACACTATACCACTATGGATACTGTTATACTTACACTACACCACTATAGATACTGCTATACTAACACTACACCACTATAGATACTGTTATACTTAACCTACACCACTATAGATACTGTTATACTTACACTATACCACTATAGATACTGCTATACTAACACTACACCACTATAGATACTGTTATACTTACCCTACATCACTATAGATACTGTTATACTTACACTACACCACTATAGACACTGTTATATTTACACTACACCACTATAGACACTGTTATACTAACACTACACCACTATAGATACTGTTATACTTACCCTACACCACTATAGATACTGTTATACTTACACTACACCACTATAGACACTGTTATACTTACACTACACCACTATAGATACTGCTATACTAACACTACACCACTATAGATACTGCTATACTTACACTACACCACTATAGATACTGCTATACTTACCCTACACCACTATAGATACTGTTATACTTACCCTACACCACTATAGATACTGCTATACTAACACTACACCACTATAGATACTGCTATACTTACACTACACCACTATAGATACTGCTATACTTACACTACACCACTATAGATAATGTTATACTTACACTACACCACTATAGATACTGCTATACTTACACTATACCACTATAGATACTGCTATACTAACACTACACCACTATAGATACTGCTATACTTACACTACACCACTATAGATAATGTTATACTTACACTACACCACTATAGATACTGCTATACTTACACTACACCACTATAGATACTGCTATACTAACACTACACCACTATAGATTGTCTTGATTCCCCCTTGAAGCAGCGTACCCTAAGCGCGAATGCGCGAGCGCCTGCTTTTCCATTGTTGTCAGTAGTGACATCTGGACACGTGTGTTTGTTTATGTTTCTGTAATGTCTCCTCCCTGTTCTGTCATTGGCTGGGATTTCACGTATGTCTGTATTGCCCTCAGCTGCTAGCGGTTTAGACGCTGATCATGTCCACATATATACTGCGCGCCTCCCAGCACACAATGCGGAAGATTATCGTAGAGTTAGATTAGTTCGTTTAGTAGTCATAGTCACATTCCATGTTTAGAGTTAGTTCACGCTGGATTATCCGCTCCCAGTTCCTCGTCATAGTTCATGTTTCTCGTTTTGTTTATCGACCCTGTTTTCCGTGACCACGACCTTGATTCATGTTGAACCCTGTGTATGCCTGTTTGCCGATTGCCTGACCTTCGCCTGTTGTGGATTACGTTCATGGATCACGTTTTGGATTTGTCTGCCTGTCTCTCTTTTAAAATAAACACTGTTCATACTGCACTTGCATCCGTCCTATCTCCGCTCCGTCACGATACGTGACAGAATCTACCACCTAAACATGGATGCAGCAGGGGAACGGAGAAAACGCAGAACCTGGAAGTCGACGCCAACCGTCCCCGCTATGGACTCAGTCCAATTCCCACAATGGACATTTATGGAGCTTCCTGATCCATTTGACGGATTTTTCGGTGCCCCAGAATATTTTCTGGTAGACTGTCAATTCTATTTCTCCAGCCTGTTAGACCCTAAGCCAGAGGAGAAGCAATGGCTCCGATTCATGTGGTCCTGGTTCTTTGGACCGGCCTGTCAGTGGGTGCAGCTCCAACTGGATAAGCACTGTAGGAACCTGGACAGTGTAGAACAGTTTGTGGGGGAGTTCATGATGCGGTTCGGGAGTCCGGAGGCGAGGGTCAAGCTAGAACAACTTTTCAGGGGGGTAAGTCTGGCAGGCAAACCTGCCCTGCCGTTTACCCACTACTACAGGCAAACTCATGCAAAGCCCCAGCCGGAGGTTAACCTGACGACCTCAGAGCTCGAACCTGAGACCCACGAGGTGGGCTCACCTGCCGAGCTCCAGCTAGAGGTCAACAGGGAGGCTCCAGCACCAGAGCTCAACCCTGAGGTCCAAGTCCAAGTCCAGTCTCCAGTCTCTGAAGTCCAAGTCAATTCCCAAGCCCCTGAGGTCCAAGTCAAGTCTCCAGTCCCTGAGGTCCAAGTCAAGTCTCAAGTTCCTGATGTCACGTCCAAGCCTGCTGATCCAGTTGACCAAGTTCCGCTAATATCTAAGCCTAACAACCAAGTTCAGCCCACGCCCAAGTCTACCGACCCGGTCACCCAAGTTCATCCCACGCCCAAGACTACTGATACGGCCAACCAAGTTCTGCTCAAGCCCAAGTCTACTGATATGGCCGACCAAGTCCTGCTCATGCCTGAGTCTACTGACATGGCCAACCACGTTCTGCTCACACCCAAGTTTACTGAAACAAACAACCAAGCTCTGCTTATGTTCCCGTCTGGTGACCCAACCAACCAAGTTATGTTCACGCCCGAGTCTGCTGACACACACAGCCAAGTTCTGCTCACAGCCGAATCTGCTGACACGCACAGCCAAGTTATGTTCACGCCCAAGTCAGCTGACGGGGACCACCAAGCTCTGCTCACGTCCACGTCTGCTGACATGCACAACCAAGTGTCAGCCAGTCGGCTGACATGACCAGCCAAGTTCAGCTTGCAGGCTCAGCCGTGGACATCGCTCTGCCTTCCTGCTCAGCCGAGGACATCGCTCTGCCTTCCAGTTCAGCCGGGGACGTCGCTCAGCCCACCTGCCCTGCTGTGAATGTCGCTCCGCTTTCATGCTCCGATGAGGACATCGCCCTGCTTCTCTGCTCTGCTGAGTACAGCGCTCTGTTTCCCTGTTCAGCCGAGGACGTCGCTCTGCTTTCCTGCTCCGCCGAGGACGTCGCTCTGCCTTCATGCTCCGCCGAGGACTTCGCTCAGCCTGTCTGACCGGCTGTGGTCGTTACTCTGCCTCCCTGTTCAGCCAGGGACGTCGCTCCGCAGTCCTGCTCCGCCGAGGACGTCGCTCCGCAGTCCTGCTCCGCCGAGGACGTCGCTCAGCCTGTCTGCCCGGCTGTGGTTGTTACTCTGCCTCCCTGTTCAGCCAAGGACGTCGCTCCGCTTCCCTGCGCCGCCAAGAACACCGTGCGGTTTCCTGGCTCTGCTTGGGACATTCAGCCAAGGGGGCCGGGGCCGCCAATGAAATGGGATGACTCATGGCATTCCGGGAGGAGTGCCTTTGGGGGGAGGTTCTGTCATGATTCCCCCTCGAAGCAGCGTATCCTAAGCGCGAATGCGCGAGCACCTGCTTTTCTATTGTTGACAGTAGTGACATCTGGACACGTGTGTTTTGTTTATGTTTCTGTCATATCTTCTCCCTGTTCTGTCATTGGCTGGGATTTCACGTGTGTCTGTATTGCCCTCAGCTGCTAGCAGTTTAGACGCTGATCATGTCCACATATATACCACACGCCTCCCAGCACACAATGCGGAAGATTATCGTAGAGTTAGATTAGTTCGTTTAGTAGTCATAGTCACGGTCCATGTTTAGAGTTAGTTCACGCTGGATTATCCGCTCCCAGTTCCTCGTCATAGTTCATGTTTCTCGTTTTGTTTATCGACCCTATTTTCCGTGACCACGACCTTGATTCATGTTTAACCCTGTGTATGCCTGTTTGCCGATCACCTGACCTTCGCCTGTTGTGGATTACGTTTATGGATCACGTTTTGGATTTGTCTGCCTGTCTCTCTTTTAAAATAAACACTGTTCATACTGCACTTGCATCCGTCCTATCTCCGCTCCGTCACGATACGTGACATAAATGCTGTTATACTTACACTACACCACTATAGACACTGTTATACTTACACTACACCACTATAGACACTGTTATACTTACACTACACCACTATAGATACTGTTATACTTACATTACACCACTATAGACACTGTTATACTTACACTACACCACTATAGATACTGTTATACTTACACTACACCACTATAGATACTGTTATACTTACATTACACCACTATAGACACTGTTATACTTACACTACACCACTATAGACACTGTTATACTTACACTACACCACTATAGACACTGTTATACTTACACTACACCACTATAGACACTGTTATACTTACACTATACCACTATAGACACTGTTATACTTACACTACACCACTATAGATACTGTTATACTAACACTATACCACTATAGACACTGTTATACTTACACTACACCACTATAGATACTGTTATACTAACACTATACCACTATAGACACTGTTATACTTACACTACACCACTATAGATACTGTTATACTTACACTACACCACTATCGATACTGTTATACTTACACTATACCACTATAGATACTGTTATACTAACACTATACCACTATAGACACTGTTATACTTACACTACACCACTATAGATACTGTTATACTTACACTACACCACTATAGATACTGTTATACTTACACTATACCACTATAGATACTGTTATACTAACACTATACCACTATAGACACTGTTATACTTACACTACACCACTATAGATACTGTTATACTAACACTATACCACTATAGACACTGTTATACTTACACTACACCACTATAGATACTGTTATACTTACACTACACCACTATAGATACTGTTATACTAACACTACACCACTATAGATACTGTTATACTTACACTATACCACCACTGTAGAAAATACCATATTATACTAAAATGATTAAACTATAGAAAGTGGACAGTAGGCTAATTCTTCTGTTATTTCAGTTAACGAAGTGATATGGAACTGTAATGTGGTGAAGACCTGACTGGAACTACTTTAGCTGTGCATTAACTGAAAACCAACTGCACACCTCAGAATGTCTGTCAGCCAATCAGAATCGAGAATTCAACAGCACTCTGGTGTAAGACTATAATAAACCATACTAATATGTACAATAATATAAATACTAAAATGCAGACAGAAATACTGTGTAGTGTAGAGTATACAATGTACAGTACGATTACTTCACTTACGTACCATAATGGATGCGGCAGGAGAATCTGTCTCGTCAGACTCTGGTGAAACAATAAAATATGTTATTAATTTTCATTTTAAATTAAATTATACCAACATATACTAAAATAACAACTGTACATACTATTATATTAACACTATTCCACTACAGAAACTACTCTAATAACACTATGCACCTACAGATACTATACTAACACTGCACCACTATAGACACTGTCATACTAACACTTTAACACTATAGATACTACACTGCTGTACTTAGGGCTGATTTATACTTCTGCAAGTGTGTATCTGTGAGCAGCTCAGGATGTCATGCAAGGATCCTCACACAGTGAAGTCTTTATACCTCCACATTACATGTGCATGTCCACTAGGGTCAGTGTTGCATGCACCACACCAGAATTTACAGACTTACACAGGAAAGAAGAGCATGAACAAAAGTTGTGTGGCAGTCATATTTGTCAAATTTGGTGAAGATCAAATGAACCACTTAGGATGAGTTAGAAAAAAATGGTTTTCAGAAAATTCAAAATGGCAGAAATATATTCAGGACGAAACCGTCTGCATTCGACTCAGCACGAGCCAAGGAATCAAACAAAAACAAGGATTTTGTTTCTAGGCCTTACAGATCAAAAGTTATTAGAATAAACGTAAGTCAACATTTGAGCAGTTGGTGGCGTTAGAGGGTTTGAGATAAAGATTCCAACCTTGCTATGCTTAATGGTGAGACTGCCCTCTATCTGTGTGCCAAATTTCATAACTTTCCCGCAAGCAGTTCTATGCGCTGCCATAGACTCGAGCGGAAGAAGAAGAAGAAGAAGAAGAAGAAGAAAATAATGGATACAATAGGTGCCTCGCACCTTCTGTACTTGGCCCCTAATTACCTGATTCCTCTGTGTAATCCTGTTGAGCTGGAGGACTTGTAGCTAAAATAGAAAACAGCAAATCTTTACTCACAGAGATAACACGTGAAACTCAACACAGGCTGTGAGGTTGAAACACTACCCACTGTGCAGCATTTTTAGTTTATATACTGTAAAATATGCAGACCTGTGCGTCTACAAGTGGAGATACTGTATTTACATGATTCATTCACTTACATTCTATATCGGGTGAGGCAGTAGAAACATGTCCGGGAGTAGAAACAGGTTCTGGTTGAAACACAATAAGATCATATTAATCTTAGCGGGTAATTTAACCCTTATACCAACACATACTAAAACCATACAACTGTCTATACTACTATACTAACACTATACCACTATGGATTCTACTATACTAACACGAACACTATAGATACTACAACATTAACAATACCACAATAAACATTACTTTGCTATACTAATACTATCCCACTATTTATATTATTATAAAAAATATATATAAGATAATACCACACATACTAAAGTAGGTTCTACCATAATAACACTATACAACTGTAGATACTACTATGGCATTGCAGATAAAACTATAATATACTAAAACTCTAGACATTCCTATTATATACAAGGCGAATTCCCACTCAGAATAAAACATTTATGAAGTGTTTTCACTCGTCTGTATTCAGCATTATCAGTGCCTTTTGTATCAAACCACATCAATTTAACTAGTTTTTAAATCCACAATTAATAGCAATCATGAAATGATACTGTGGCACTGTAAATACTACTATATTAACCGTGTAGCACTATAAATACTACTATACTAACACTGTAGCACTATAAATACTACTATACTAACACTGTAGCACTATAAATACTACTATACTAACACTGTAGCACTATAAATACTACTATACTAACAATACCATAATAGTTATGGGTACTCTAACACTATACCACTATTTATATTATTATAAAACTAAAGATAATGCTGTATTAGATACACAAATGTAGGTTCTACCATAATAACACTATACAAATGTATTATCATTGGTGTCTGGCACTTCAGCCATGTAAGTGAAAGGTGTTCCACAGGCCAGGGGCGCAGGTGGCTGTGACAGATTTCCTCTCTCGGAAAGGTTGGGGGAGTCGGCTGATCAATACTTCTACCATATTTCTATATTAACACTATACAACTATAGCTACTACTCTGACATCCAAACACTCTACTACTATAGATACAATAAACACTAAAAGATCACATTAATGTTCACAGGTAATTTAACCTTTATACCAACACATACTAAATCCATACAACTGTCTATACTACTGCATTAAACTGACAATATCCCAGAGTGGCTATTGCTATACTAACAGAACAATTCCTATTATTAAAAGGAATAGCATGAGAACCGTGAATCTGATCAGAAAATAAACAAACAAACAAACAAACAAATAAATAAATAAAATCATTTTCTGTTCATCATTAATTACTTAGCAATAACTTTATCTGTCAAAAAAATCATTGACAATATAATCATTAAAATTATACGCACTGTCTACAAATACTAAATCTCATCACTTCTCAATTTGTTTAAATATATATATTAGAAATGTGAGGCAGTATATACAGTCTCTCATTAAATATTTATATATTTTTATTTAATGGTGTGTCTTAATTCAGCAGTGTTACTCAAATTGAAACGGGCCTGTAAAAATACAACCACTTTATTTTTTAAACATTTCCTGGGTGGAAGAATAAAGCACAATTCTCATCCAGTTTCTACTGGTCTGCTGTTGATTTTGTAAATTAAATGTCATAATATTAGCGTGATTATTATTTTTATTCATGTATTTGTTAGTAATTGTTTTTAATGTCAGTATCAAAGATGACATTGTGAACACTGTAATGTCTTTGAATATTTTCTTTTAAAATGTCTAATGTTCCTTTTTCTAAAATCAGAAACAAACATAATATATTATTAGAAATGTTCTTTATGCCCACAGCCCATAGTTTAATTCACTTAAATAACGCTAGAATAATTCAAGCAAAACATTACTTTTAAAGTTGATTTATAGTAAAAAGCTTTATTCCTCCTGTCCAATTACAGGAAGAGATACATAAAAAGGATATTTATAAAATAAATATGAACTATTATTAATGGAGAGAGGATTCCCCACCTTTAGGTTCGACCCAGCTTGTAAACGAGCGGCTGTCAATTTTTTTCATGAGTTTCTGCACCCATTCATCTGTGGGATTTGCACACACACGGGGACCACGATTTACAGTAAAACTGCAGAGGAGAGAGAAGATATACGTCAGTGTAAAACTGCAATAAAGACAGAAAATTAAACATTTTCATGTGTCCCAAACTTCCAAAATTATTTCTGTTATTTTCTAATAAATTTCAAAAACTATCAAATTTTCATATCACAGTAAACCAGTGACTACATTTCCCATCCTGCACTGCGGCCGCCATGGACTGCAATTCCCAGAACACTCACATTCACTCTAATCATGCACACCTGCATCAAATTCACAGCACTCACAACCACGGTATATCAGAGACCTTTTGTACACTATGACTTCGCAAAGTATTACGCTCAGTTGCTTACTCTGTGTTGTATTTCCAAGCCTTATCTCGTGTTTCCTTTTCTGGTTCTAGACTTTGTTTACTCTGTTGACCTCGATTCTCTGCTCTGCCTAGTTTTGCCTGTTTGCCTGATTGTTTGGCCGTAGCCTGCCTTGTACTTTGATTTCTGCCTGATCCTTTGGACTTCTGACTGTTTGATTAAACTGCCATACCTGCACTTGTTTCTTTCCTGTGCCTATATTACATGACACACAAATGTGCTACATGGTAATTTAAAGTTGTATTCTAATAAATGTATGATATTTTATACAATTATAAGGCAATGTTGTACATAGAAAAACAATAATTTTCTTATTAATTATTAAAATAAAATAAGGGGGTGAAAACTTACATGACTCCAGGTTTTATGCACTGATGGTCTGTTACTTCATATGTTGTAAAGTCTCTTTCAGTGAATGTATGATTTATGTAAATGTTACAGCATTCCATTCGTCCAAGTCCAGCTGTGTGAAAACATTTATGTATTTATTTATCAATCATGGCTTAGCTGGCTTAGCACTCTGATAAAATGTTCACTAAGAATTTTTTTTTTAATTAGATGCTTTTTTATCTAGTGCTTATATTTTCTCATTTGTAAGTCTCTTTGGATAAAAGCATCTGCTAAATGAATAAATAGAAATGTACATGCAATGTAAATCTAGTATATTTTAAATTAATTAAGTAATATTTTTTAGAACAGCACCTGTAACAGTAGTGCAGCTGCTATAACGTCATTCAGCAACATTACGGATAACTATAAACGGTTTAAAAGCGAGACGTGTCTTTCGTTAATAAATAAGAAATTGCAGTTGTTGGTCTGAAAAAAACTGCACTGGCATAAAGTTGGTTTGACGCTGGACGTTCGATATTCGCAGATATGCGGAAATTAAGGGACCGTCTCTAAAGTTACATACGACATTGTTATACACGTTTATAACTTCGATAGCATTTGAAGGGAATGATGTACAGTCACACAACCAACTGTAAAGTGTTCGACTAGGTGTCAGGTATGATGCACACCTTTTAGATTTTTGATATTTAACCCTACAATGCATGAGCCAAAAAAACCTTCACGAATGCATAAAGGGGGTCAAAATGACCCGTACTGGATTGAATGGTTTTGTTAAAAAAATAGATGTCCTATTAATGAAATAATTAATACGGGTCCCAGTACGGGTCATTTTGACCCCCTTTATGCATTCGTGAAGGTTTTTTTTGGTTCATGCATTGTAGGGAAAAATATCAAAAATGTAAAAGGTGTGCGTCATACCTGACACCTAGTCGAACACTTTACAGTTGGTTGTGTGACTGTACATCATCCTCTTCAAATGCTATTGAGCTTTAAATAATGGTGTATTTTGTGTATGAGCCCATGCAGTAATAAAATAAATGACAATGTTTATATATGATTTAATAGTTTATTTTGTTAAATATCAAAAATCTAAAAGGTGTTCATTATAGCTGACACCTACATGGACATTTTACAGTGGGTTATATGACTGTAAGTCATTCCCTTCAAATGCTATTGAAGTTAGATACCTGTTTAACAATGTTGTATGTAACTTTAGAGACGGTCCCTTAATTTCCTCATATCCGCGAATGTCGAACGTCCAACGTCAAACCAACTTTATACCAGTAAAAAACTGCATCTACAAATTGTGGAGCAATTTCAGAATAATGTTAATAAATCTCATCATCTACAGTACATAATATCATCAAAAGATTCCGAGTATCTGGAGAAATCTCTGTGCACCAGTGATGTGCGTGCAGGGGAGGCAGGGGAGGCACTGTCATTATGAAATGTAAAAAAACAAATAATGATTAAAAATAAATAAATATTTGTCCACTGATCTGTGGTAGAAATATAATCATTGCATGCTCCCAATCATTCCAAAGATTTTTATAGTCAGTATTGCTGAATTTGTGTATTTTCCTGTTCAAATACAGGGGAAAGACGCGAAGGGAGGCAGCAAGGAGCTGAGCCTCCTCCCGGATTGCGCAAACTGGGTTGAGCTGCTCTTTTTTTTTTTTGCTCAACTTGAGCATGTGCAATTGATCTCTCTGTATGTCTCTAATGTAATGTTTGTACACACTTTTATTATATGTGCTCACATTCCATAGTCTAGGTCATGTATTTCACGTAAGTGTATAACATGTTAGTCTGGCTGATCTGACATAACTCCGCAGTGAAAAAGCAGGAGGGCAGGCGGCCAGTACCTCTGCCTCACTGAAGGGGGCATGTGTGAGCATGTGTGAGGCTTGTTCTGCTATTGTTCTTCTTCACGTCTTACAGACAAATGGCACTGTGGGTAATATACTAGCTAAAAAAAGTCAAGTAGAGAAAGTCAAGTGCACCGCATCAGCCCGTTTATTTTTTGCCCTGACTGTAAAAATGGAAGATATATATATATATATATATATATATATATATATATATATATATATATATATATATATATATATATATATATATATAAGCTTAAACATTTCTCAAAACTGGACTTTCAATCAAAACTGGAAGTGATAAATAACGGAAGACCGATGCCGGAGACTTTTAAAACTAATAGAAGATAAAGAGGACTTTTACACCAAAGTCATAGAGATGTTTGTCCAGAAGGATAGGCGAATGGACTTCATTTATAAGTAAAGGTAAAACCATGCATACACTGCTGTACAGTCCATGACAAAAATAAAGACCAGATGTTTTTTAATAACTAAAAAAAAATTATATAAAACAAGATAAGAAAAAAATTAAGTTATTTTAAAGAATAAAACTACATTTGACTTTTTGTTGTGGACTGTATATACTTTCATTTGTATTGAATGAGTATGAATTGTGGAATTGTGATGGCAAATTAAGAACACACGGAGGACGCAGAGCAAATGCGCTCTCTCTGAGCCGCTATAAATTTAAAGTTCTTCTTTGGCCAAATATGTACCTTACCTATATGTGTGTAAAGAATGCTGATTTGGGATATGAAACATAACCAGTAGTCAATGTGCAAGCAGCCAGTTGAATCGTGAATTTATGCTACTATATTTGTAAATCTGACTTTGAAAGAGTCAGTGCCTCCCCAGCCACGAACCTCACCGCACGTCACTGCTGTGCACAAGGGACGAGGGTGAAAATCAGAACTGCATGCCCGTGATCTTCGAGCCCTCAGGCGGCACTGCATTAAAAACAGGCCTGATTCTGTAATGGAAATCACTGCATGGGATCAGAAACACCTCCAGAACTCACTGTCTGTGAACACAGTTCACCATGCCATCCACAAATCTCCATCATGCAAAGAAGAAGCAGTGTGAGAATGATCCAGAAACACTGCCATCTTCTCTGAACCAAAGCTCATCTAAAATGGACCGAGACAGAGTGGAAAACTGTTCTGTGGTCAGACGAAAGGAAATTTTAAATTCTTTTTGGAAACTGTTGTGGATCAAAATGACATGAAATAAACATGAGGGAGACCTAGTATGAGTAATATGTAATTTTATTGAAAATTCACAGGACTGGTGTGTGCGTAATCTTGAGGAGAGCGGTAGGGGGAAGAAAATGGGGTGTGTCCTGGGACATGGGATAGTCAGCAAGGGTGAAATAAGAAGACCACTGAGAGTGGGGCGGACTGACAGGTGAGAAGAGGGAAGAATGGTCAGAGCCCAGATCAGAGAAGGTGACATCATCCTCAGACTGAAAGCTGGAGGGAGGGTCAGGCAGAGGGTCTGTCTGTGTAGAGGCGTCAATACACACATTCACGGGGTGGATTCTGTATCGGTGGGGGGGGGGATGACCCCGCATTTCCATTTCCAGAGTGGGTGCTGCGAAGAACGTTAAGTAGCACCATGATGTCAGCAGTGAGATGCGCGAGCTGATAGTGAGTGTCCAGATCCAGATCCAGTAAAGGAGAGAAGAAGAAATGACGACAGGCACCTAGACACACAGAAGCGGTATTAGGTGGATATTGACGAATTGGATTCACACTTTAAGATCTTTAAGAGTAACACACTACGGTGTATTAGTCACAGAGATATATAAGAGCTGAGGAGTGCAGGCTGAGAAACACACACACTCTCGTACAGTCAAGGGCAGGCGTGCAGACATAACACCCACACACTCTCTCTGTCTCTCCCTCTCTCACACACACACCCACACAAAGGCCCAATGCACACACATAACATTATAACTTTATAAGAATAATAAAAAGGAGTATTAAGATATTATAAGGATAATATAAAGAGTAGCAGGATATGTAGGATATTAGAAGGATAATATAATGATATTATGAAGTAGGAAGTACAGTAAACCATTTGCAAGCAGTATAACCATATATAAAATAGAGATATAGAGCAAATATGAAAGTAAATTATAAACCAGAAATACAGAAAAATGTAAAAGAAACTTACTCATAATTCAGATGGTGAAGATTCTTGTCTCGCGAGGAAGGGTCAGGCGTGGTGTAGACGGGGGCCTTAATTTTAAGAGAGAACCATGACGAGCCATTTATAAGGGTAGCTGAGTCAATTTGCCCCCCGCGAGATAATAGTGAGACCAAGGTCTCTCTAAATTGTTTTCTCTCTCTCCCACTTTCAATCCTAATGGTAGTCAGAAAGTCCTCTTTCAAAACATAATGGTAAATTTGATAAGCCTCTTTTTAAACATCATGGTAATGTAGATGAGCTCTTTTTTTTAACCCTATTGGTATTGATATCATAGTCTTTCTGAAATATATTGGTTATTTACTGTGTAAATACAGTATAAATACTGGAGCTTGAGCTCCGGGTGACAGATCACTTCTGAGAATTCTCATCGGTGTGGATCTCGTGTGGTGTAACGGAACCAATAAATCTGGAACCTTGCTTCTTCTCACTCATCGCTGGTGTCTTATTTTTCTATTTCCAACTGGGTTTGCAGATGTGAGTATTTGCTTCTATGTTGAATTTTTAAGTGTCTTCAGGTAATAGGCTAAATTTGAGCCAGCAAAACCATGGATGCCTGAGAGCCTGCATCTGTGATGGTATGGAGTGCATTAGTGTCTATGGAATGGGCAGCTTGCACATCTGGAAAGACACCATCAATGCTGAAAGGTATATACAAGTTTTAGAGGATTCCCCACCTTCAGTTTCGACCGAGGTTGTAAACGGACGGCTGTCAATTACATCTATGACCATCTGCACCCATTCCTCTGTGGGATTTGCACACATACGGGGACCATGATGTACGGTAAAACTGCAGAGGAGAGAGAAGATATACGTCAGTGTAAAACTGCAATGAAGACAGAAAATTAAACATTCTCATGTGTCCCAAACCTCCAAAATGATTTTTGTTATATTCTAATAAATTTCAAAAACTATCAAATGTTCTTCATGGTAATTTAAAGTTGTATTATAATAAATTTATGATATTTTATACAACTACAAGGCAATGTTGTACATAGAAAAACAATAATTTTCTTCTTATTAAATATTAAAATATAATAAGGGGGTGAAAACTTACATCACTCCAGGTTTTATGCACTGATGGTCGATTACTTTATACGCTGTAAAGACTCTTACAGGGAGTGGATATGTTATGTAACTGCTACAGCATTCCATTGGTCTAATTTCATCTGTGTGGAAACATTAATGTATTTATTTATCAATCATGGCTTAGCACTCTGATTAAATGTTCACTAAGAATTTTTTTTTTAATGATATGCTTTTTAATCTAGTGTATTTGAAATTAATTAAGTAATATTTTTTAGAACAGCACCTGTAACAGTAGTGCAGCTGCTATAACGTCATTCAACAACATTACAGATAACTATAAACGGGTTAAAAGCGAGACGTGTCTTTCGTTAATAAATAAGAAATTGCAGTTGTTGGTGCGTTGCTGTGGTATAAGAATTCCTCTTGGGGATGCACTGTTTTAGGAAAATAATCAACGTTGGGGTTGTAAACAGTAACTCCGCTTCATCACACCACCCCATCAGTCAGTGTTTTACTGTAACAGCACATCACACACTGTGGTTTATTAACGCTGGATATCTTCAACAACCTCATCACTCTCTCTCACTCACTCACTCTCTCTCTCTCACTCACTCTCTCACTCTCTCACTCTCTCTCTCTCTCTCTATCTCTCTCTCTCACTCTCTATCTCTCTCTCTCACTCTCTATCTCTCTCTCACTCTCTCACTCTCTCTCTCTCACACTCTCTCTCACACTCTCTCTCACACTCTCTCTCACGCACTCTCTCACGCACTCTCTCACGCACTCTCTCTCATGCACTCTCTCTCATGCACTCTCTCTCGCTCTCTCTCACTCACTCTCTCACTCACTCTCTCACTCACTCTCTCACTCACACTCTCTCACTCACACACTCTCATGCTCTCTCACGCACTCTCTCTCACGCACTCTCTCTCACGCACTCTCTCTCACGCACTCTCTCTCATGCGCACTCTCGCTCTCTCTCTCTCACTCTCTCTCACTCCCACACTCTCTCACTCTCTTACTCACGCCCTCTCTCTCTCACACACATTCTCTCACTCACTGTCTCTCTCTCATGCACTCTCTCTCATGCACTCTCTCTCACTGTCTCTCTCTCGCTCTCTCTCACTCTCTCTCTCAAACTCTCTCACACACTCTCTCTCTCTCTCTCACTCTCTCTCTCTCACTCTCTCACTCTCTCACTCTCTCATGCACTCTCTCTCACGCACTCTCTCTCATGCACTCTCTCTCATGCACTCTCTCACTCACTCTCTCACTCCCACACTCTCTCACTCTCTTACTCACTCCCTCTCTCTCTCACACACATTCTCTCACTCACTGTCTCTCTCTCACTCTCTCTCACTCCCACACTCTCTCACTCTCTTACTCACGCCCTCTCTCTCTCACACACATTCTCTCACTCACTGTCTCTCTCTCACTCTCTCTCACTCCCACACTCTCTCACTCTCTTACTCACGCCCTCTCTCTCTCACACACATTCTCTCACTCACTGTCTCTCTCTCACACACTCTCTCTCATGCACTCTCTCTCATGCACTCTCTCTCACTGTCTCTCTCTCGCTCTCTCTCACTCTGTCTCTCACTCACTCTCTCTCACTCTCTCTCACTCCCACACTCTCTTACTCACTCCCTCTCTCTCTCACACTCTCTCACTCTCTTACTCACGCCCTCTCTCTCTCACACACATTCTCTCACTCACTGTCTCTCTCTCACTCTCTCTCACTCCCACACTCTCTCACTCTCTTACTCACGCCCTCTCTCTCTCACACACATTCTCTCACTCACTGTCTCTCTCTCACACACTCTCTCTCATGCACTCTCTCTCATGCACTCTCTCTCACTGTCTCTCTCTCGCTCTCTCTCACTCTGTCTCTCACTCACTCTCTCTCACTCTCTCTCACTCCCACACTCTCTTACTCACTCCCTCTCTCTCTCACACACATTCTCTCACTCACTGTCTCTCTCTCACTCTCTCTCTCTCACTCTACACACAGTTCCTCATGCAGTTTTCAAAATGTCAGTTGAGTCGGCAAGGCAGTTATCTGGAGGCCAGATTACAGACATAAAATGCAGAAAACAAATAAACATCTTTGAAATATTAAAACATTTGAGTATTGTCGGTACTTTAATTATTTCATTAATAGGACTTTTTTGTGTGAAGAAAACAATTAATTTTAATATGGGTCATATTGACCCTCCTTTATGCATTCGTGAAGGTTTTTTGGTTCATGCATTGTAGGGTTAAATATAAAAAAATCTAAAAGGTGTGCGTTATAGCTGACACCTATAAGAACACTTTACAGTAGGTTTTATGACTGTGAGTCATTCCTTTCAAATGCTATTGAGCTTTAAATTATGGTAGATTTTGTGTATGAGCCCGATTGCTAGTGAAATACATGGCAAATTTTATGTATGACTGATACGTGACCCATGTCACACCCCTCTTCAGCTCCCTCCACTGGCTTCCTTTAGCCGCCCACATCAAATTCAAGGCCTTGATGCTCACCTACAAGACCTTGTCTGGAACAGCGCCTCCTACCTCAACTCTCTCCTGAAGGCCCACGTTCCCTCTCGCAATCTGCGATCGATTAGCGACCGATGTTTAGCAGTTCCCACTCAGCGTGGTGCAAGGTCTCTTTCCAGAACCTTCACGCTAACTGTTCCTCAGTGGTGGAATGCACTTCCAACCTCAATCCGGACCACAGAATCTCTCACCATCTTCAAAAAACAGCTAAAGACCCACCTCTTCCATGAACACCTAACCAACTCATAAAATAAATAAATAAATTGCACTTACACCTCTACTCTGCACTTTGCTTCTTCTGGAACTCAGTTAATGCATCTTGTATGGTAGCACTTCTTGTATTGTTCTCTGCTTGATATATTGCTTTGCTTGTATTTTTCTCATTTGTAAGTCGCTTTGGATAAAAGCGTCTGCTAAATGAATAAATGTAAATGTAAATGTAAATGACTGAATAGTTTATTTTATTAAATATCAAAATCCTAAAAGGTGTGTGTTATAACTGACACCTTCATGAATACTATACAGTTGGTTTTATGACTGTAATCACTCCCTTTAAAAGCTATTGAAGTTAGAAACGTATATAACAATGTCGTATGTAAATTTAGAGACGGTCCCATAATTTGCAAATATCATCGAATATCCAACGTCCAATATTCAAGAAGGGAACCCATCCTCATCTGGTAACAAGAGATAGTGTGAAAAAGTTCATTATTGACTTTATGAAGTCTGTATGGCCTTAGGAGCAGCCGTAGTCCCAGCAGTCTGGAATTGGACTGTGGGGCTCTATAAGAGAAAGATCTTCCCCCTGCTGTAGCCTTCACTATTCGAGGTACCGTCAAATAGCCTGCATCTTTTGATCTAAGTAGGCGTGGCGGATCACATAAAACCACAAGGTCGTTTAGATACTGTGGCATGAGACCGTTTAGTGCTTTATAGGCTAATAAAAGTATTTTATAGTTAATGTGGGATTTCACTGGGAGCCAATGCAGTGTGGATAAGATCGGGGTGATGTGGTCGTATCTTCTGGTTCTAGTTAGGACTCTAGCAGCTGCATTCTGGACTAACTGGAGCTTATTTATATTCCTACTGGAACATCCAGACAGTAAGGCATTACAGTAATCTAATCTAGAGGTGACGAATGCATGAACTAGTATTTCCACATCATGTAGTGACAATATGTTTCTTATTTTAGAAATATTTCTGAGATGAAAGAAAGCTATCCTAGTAATATTATTAACATGAGCATCAAATGATAGACTGGAGTCAATAATCACTCCAAGATCTTTAACTGCTGTACATGATGAAACAGAAAGACCATCCAGAGTAACCATGTGATCAGAAAGATTACTTCTAGCTACACGTGGGCCTAATAAAAGTATTTCTGTTCAGAATTAAGTAAAAGGAAGTTAGTTAACATCCAATGTCTAATGTCCTTTACACAATCCTCAGCTTTACTAAGCTTCTGTCTGTCCTCTGGCTTCGCTGAAACATACAACTGTGTATCATCAGCATAACAGTGGAAGCTAATTCCATGTTTACGAATAATTTGTCCGAGGGGTAGCATATATAAAGTAAAGAGCAGTGGGCCTAAAACAGAACCTTGTGGAACTCCAAAAGTAACCTCAGTACGCATGGAGAAATCACCATTTACATCTACGAACTGATAACGATCGGTCAGATAAGACCTGAGCCAGGAGAGGACTGTTCCCTTAATGCCAACAACATTTTCTAATCTATCAAGGAGAATAGTGTGATCTATAGTATCAAAAGCTGCACTAAGGTCGAGTAACACAAGCAGAGAGACACAACCCTGATCGTAGGTCAGTAGAAGGTCATTGACTACTTTAACCAGCGCTGTCTCTGTGCTATGATGAGGTCTAAATCCTGACTGATACATTTCATGAATGTTATTCCTATCTAAGTACGAGCATAACTGCTTTGCTACAACCTTTTCTAAAATCTTAGAGATGAAGGGGAGATTTGATATAGGTCTATAGCTGGACAGTTGAGACGGGTCAAGATCAGGTTTTTTAATCAGGGGTTTAATAACTGCTAATTTAAGTGATTTAGGTACATAGCCAGTGCTTAGGGAAGAATTGATTATATTTAGAAGTGGTTCAATCACTCCTGGACAAATCTGTTTAAAGAAACATGTAGGTACGGGATCTAGTATGCAAGTTGATGAATTGGCTGAAGAGATTAATGTAGCTAGTTCGGTCTCTCTAAGCGGAGCAAAACACTCTAAACTGATCTGATATTGCTACATTGTCATGTAATGGGTTTGTTACAATACTGTCTGGTTTTAATTTAATGGCCTGTATTTCACGTCTAATATTTTCAACCTTACCAATGAAAAATGTCATGAAATCTTCACTGCTATGTAATGATTGAGTGTTTCTCTCTGTAGTGGTTTTATTCCTAGTTAATTTTGCTACCGTGTTGAAAAGGAATCTAGAATTGTTTTTGTTATCTCCTATTTAGGTGGAGAGAGAGACTTTTCTAGCATCGCTAAGAGATTTTCTATATTTCAGTAGGCTCTCCTTCCATGCTGTTTGGAATATCACCAGTTTGGTTTGCGCCATTTACGCGTTTGATTGTTATACCAGGGTGCTAATTTTTTTTCTCTAATTATTTTTCTTTTGAGTGGAGCTACTCTACCTAGCATGTAACGGAGTGTTGACTCCAAGCATTCAGTCACCTGATTGAGTTCTATCAGATCTGACGGTGATCCAAATCTAATTGATGTTTCTGCGAGGTTATTTATGAAGCTCGGTGCAGTAGCTGATGTGAAAGTACGTTTTACGCGGTAGCGAGGCAAGGTGGAAATATTATGATCAATACGTATTATGAACGAGATAAGATAATGGTCTGAGACAACTTCAGAGTGCGGAAAAATTACAATATTTTCTATACTTAATCCGTATGTTAGTATCAGATCAAGTGTGTGACCACTTCAAGCCACCTTTAAGCCAGTAAAGTAATAGGCTAGTAAAGGCCAATAAACAGTTTTCCCAAGCCTGTCTCCCATCTCCTCAGTTTCCTCTGAACACAGGAGAAGTGTGACATTATGTTATTAGAAATGTCCACAAATGTTTTACAAACACTATGTACCACTTTCAATACCGCTATACTAACTCTATACCAATACTTCTACCATATTTCTATATTAACACTATACAACTATAGCTACTACTCTGACATCCAAACACTCTACTACTATAGATACAATAAACACTAAAAGATCACATCAATGTTCACAGGTAATTTAACCTTTATACCAACACACACTAAATCCATACAACTGTCTATACTACTGCATTAAACTGACAATATCCCAGAGTGGCTATTGCTATACTAACAGAACAATTCCTATTATTAAAAGGAATAGCATGAGAACCGTGAATCTGATCAGAGTATAAATAAATAAATAAATAAATAAATCATTTTGTGTTCATCATTAATCATTACTTAACAATAACTTTATCTGTCAAAAAATCATTGACAATATAATCATTAAAATGATACGCACTGTCTACAAATACTAAATCTCATCACTTCTCAATTTGTTTAAATATATATATTAGAAATGTGAGGCAGTATACACAGTTTCTCATTAAATATTTATATATTTTTATTTAATGGTGTGTCTTAATTCAGCAGTGTTACTCAAATTGAAACGGGCCTGTAAAAATACAACCACTTTATTTTTTAACCATTTCCTGGGTGGAAGAATAAAGCACAATTCTCATCCAGTTTCTACTGGTCTGCTGTTGATTTTGTAAATTAAATGTCATAATATTAGCGTGATTATTATTTTTATTCATGTATTTGTTAGTAATTGTTTTTAATGTCAGTATCAAAGATGACATTGTGAACACTGTAATGTCTTTGAATATTTTCTTTTAAAATGTCTAATGTTCCTTTTTCTAAAATCAGAAACAAACATAATATATTATTAGAAATGTTCTTTATGCCCACAGCCCATAGTTTTATTCACTTAAATAACGCTAGAATAATTCAAGCAAAACATTACTTTTAAAGTTGATTTATAGTAAAAAGCTTTATTCCTCCTGTCCAATTACAGGAAGAGATACATAAAAAGGATGTTTATAAAATAAATATGGACTATTATTAATGGAGAGAGGATTCCCCACCTTCAAATTCAACCCAGCTTGTAAACGAGTGGCTGTCAATTGTTTTCATGAGTTTCTGCACCCATTCATCTGTGGGATTTGCACACACAGGGGGACCGTCATAAAGGAAAAAACTGCAGAGGAGAGAGAAGATATACGTCAGTGTAAAACTGCAATAAAGACAGAAAATTAAACATTTTCATGTGTCCCAAACTTCCAAAATGATTTTTGTTATATTCTAATAAATTTCAAAAACTATCAAATGTTCTCCATGGTAATTTAAAGTTGTATTATAATAAATTTGTATGATATTTTATACAACTATAAGGCAATTATGTACATAGAAAAACAATAATTTTCTTCTTATTATTTATTAAATAAAATAAGGGGGTGAAAACTTACAAGGTTACAGGTCTTATGCACCATAAATCGAGTACTTCATACGCTATAATGCGTATAACAGGGATTGGGTTTCTCTGGTAATCGAGACAGCATTCCTGTGGTTGAAAATCTATTGTGTGAAAACATTTATGTATTTATTCATCAATCATGCCTTAGCACTCTGATTAAATGTTCACTAAGAAATTAGATGCTTTTTTTATCTAGTATATTTGAATTTAATTAATTAATATTATTTTTTTAGAACAGCACAGTAGTGCTATAACAGCTGCTATAACGTCATTCAGCAACATTACAGATAACTATAAACGGGTTAAAAGCGAGACGTGTCTTTCGTTAATTAATAAGAAATTGCAGTTGTTGGTGCGTTGCTGTGGTATAAGAATTCCTCTTGGGGATGCACTGTTTTAGGAAAATAATCAACGTTGGGGTTGTAAACAGTAACTCCGCTTCATCACACCACCCCATCAGTCAGTGTTTTACTGTAACAGCACATCACACACTGTGGTTTATTAACGCTGGATATTTTCAACAGCCTCATCATCGTTTTTAGGGACTTCAGCGACATTATAAACCAATATAATATTATGTACAGAAAACGATGTAAAAGTGAACTTTATCTTACTCAGGAACGTTGTGATGGACTGAAGGTAGGCGAGAACCAGCAGAACCAGCAGGAGAGAGCGACAGAACATGATGATGCAGATGAATGATGATGATGATGAGGATGGTGAGGATATGAACACACTCATATAAATGCAGGTATCACCTCAGCGCTCGTCTTATGAGAAGAATGATAGAGAGTGGTTTGGGTTGAGGAGCAATGTTTAGACCACAAAACGTTCCGCTTTCAGTAAGAGAGAAAAAAACAGACCTCTTCCACAGGAAATCCAGCTGTGGTTTTCAGTTACACTGAAACAGCTCTGAGCAGCGTTTAACACTTCACAGCCAAACTCTATGATACAATCTAATAAATATAAATAAGTGCAGTTTTATTGGAGTGAAACAGTAGAGTCCATCACACCACATCACACAATAGAGAAACAGAGTCTCTCATTTAGAAACACTGATTTATCAGGGAATAAATAAAAATATCACTAACAAACTACCATTTAAGTAAAAATTCTAAAGTACCAGGTCTAAAGTTTGGGATGCAATGTTATCATGGCTGAATGTTAGTTTATGGATATAAAACTATTCAAAGTGGTTATGTTTTGTTTCGTAGTGACGCATCACGTTGCTGCTTTAGACTCTGAACAGATGAGGTACTTCTTCAGAACGTGATGTACACTTTTCTCTCCGAACGCCTATAAACATTCTGTTCTTAATTATTTCATAAAATCTTCTTCACGTTTATTTAATAACATTTACATTAAAATAAATAAATAAATAAATAAATAAATAAATAAATAACAGTATTCTGCGCAAGTTCGGTGACCTGTAATAGTTTTGTAAGGGGGCGTGTTCGCCACGCCTCCAGAAACGCCCATTTTACTTCGCAGTACTGAAACCCCTGGACTTTAGTAAACACCAGTGTGGAAACGCTGCTCAGATCTTTCCTCTTATCAGTTTATAATATCTTACTGAAGTGATATCTGCATTAATGCTGTTATTTCCGCATCATCACCACCTACAGCGGCCACATGGGCGTAACCATGCATTCTTTGGGGGGGGGGAAGGTCGTGTCCCGCCTAATGTTGAGGAAATACCAATCTGTCCCCCCAGTATACAGTACAAAATATTTTCTACGTCCCCCTTTAATAAACCCTGCCAACAGATCTGCATTTTCTTCATCTATTCTATTTATTGATGTCTATTCCTTTTTAATATATTTCCGTTTGTTAAGGAAAATAGGTATGCCCCCCACTCCAGTTGTACACTTGGTAGCGCCCATACTCAACGCAAGTTGGTTGATATATTTGAACAGCTCAGTCTGTAAGAAATGGAGACAGCAGCTAAGTGTAGAAAAGTGCATCAGAGCATACGAGCTTTTTTCAGACAGTAAGTAACTAGATTCCTAAATAGTAGGTAACCTTAGCTTAGTGTAGAAGCATTATACCATGGCTTGGTTTGTTATTAAGAACGTCAATTAACTGTTGATATTTGCACACACACGAAGTAGGCTAGGCTAACGCTAGTTCCAGTTTTTGACCATTAACGTTACATTCACCTGCAGATCCTCCCTCCGAGTTCGCTGTGAACCCTCACGCTGTGACAGACTGTTATAAATGCGAGTTAAAGTGAGGAAAGTTCCACAGCATTTCGCTCCTTTACACTACATTTGGGCTAAGGACAGCTAAGTGATTTTACAGATATAAGGCTCAGCATAATGCTGAGGTGTGCGAGCTTGGCAACGAGAGAGATGGAACTAACGTCTGAGTTGTGGCCATATTGTAGTTTTCCATTCAGAACCAGTGATGGCAGTTTGTCTTTAGAATTAAGAAAAGAAAACTCCAGTACCCTTTACATAGCTAACGTTTCAGGTTACCACTATATATTGTTGTACACTTATTACATAGCAAGCTAAACAGCATGATGACATTAACATAATAAATGACACCAGTTACGCAAACAGAATATTCAGTTTATCAAATTAAAAAGATCATCTAAGTCAGTCATTGGTACCTGGTCACAATGCAGGCAGCACAGCATTACTTGGAATCATCCGTGGGGAAATTGTATTCACAACATGTATAGTGTTGAATTTAGTTTCATAGGTAGCCGTCCTTTCTGAGTCTGTTTAAAAGTCGTGATTGCATGTTTAAATGTTAGCGTGTGTGGTTTGCCTGCACACATCTTAGCTCGCCTCTAATTGGTGTGGTAGGTTTCATGGTAGGTTATGGAGCAGAGAATACATCTGCCGACAGGACGTCGACAGCACACCACAATTTCCCCATGCTGTGGGAGCTTCTATCACTCAGAAATAAAGTGAATTCAAACGGTAACTGTAATCCTAAAACTATGTTCTAAATATGCGAATTTTCAGTATCAGACTTTGGATGTTGGGGGGGGGGGTTGGACCTCCCCAATGTCCATACCATGGTTACGCCCTTGAGCGGCAATGTCCTTCGGTTCTCTCCTGCTGGTTCTGGGCTGCCTTCAGTCCTTCACAGAGGCCCAGAGTAAGATAAAGTTCACCTTTTCAACTTTATAACATGTCGCTTTGTACATATTATTATCTGTACTTGTGATCAATGATTTAAATCAGTTCACATGCATTAACTAAGTAGAAACTAGTAAGATAGTAAGTTGACTTGTAGTAGAAAGTTAAAACATCTGGACTGGTGCCATTACACATGTTTGTCGTGCTGTTACAGTAAAATACTGACTGACAACCATGAAGATGATTGTTTTCCTTTTATTTATTAAAGAACATCAGCACCATGGTATCATTTAAATATACACCAGGCAGCATCTCTTACCACAGCGTTTCCTAACCTTTTTTCAGTCATGGCACCGTTTGAAAATTGTAATAAATTTGTGCACCCTAAAGAAATCATCTAAGTCAGTCATTGCTCTTATGGGAAAATAATGGTACCTGGTCACGATGCAGGCAGCGCAGCATTGCTTGGAATCATCCGTGGGGAAATTGTATTCACAACATGTATAGTGTTGAATTTAGTTTCATAGGCAGCCGTCCTTTCTGAGTCTGTTTAAAAGTCGTGATTGCGTGTTTAAATGTTAGCGTGTGTGGTTTGTCTGCACACATCTTAGCTCGCCTCTGATTGGTGTGGTAGGTTTCATGGTAGGTTATGGAGCAGAGAATACATCTGCCGACAGCGAGACGGCGTTAAGCCTGGTTTATACTTGACACGTCTGCAATAACACGAGGGAGCGCGCGGGAAAAAATGACGTCATCGCGGAGTGGGCGGTCGAGCTCTTTGAGTGCATGAGGCCTCATTTCTCATGGCGGTTTGCAAGGTATTTTTGTAACTTGCTGCACAACGCCGGATCCGGAAGTGAATAACTTCAAGGCGACTCTTGCCGAAAGGTACGATTGTACAGGTATCTCTATGATCCATCCATGCGGGACCATAGAGAGAGCCAGATGGCACAAAATTCATCGAAAGGTTTTTAAAAAATAGTGACTTTGATTTGCTGTGTACATACTGATGAAAGAATAAAGCCAAAGCTAAAAGTTTTTTGGGGTTCACAATGTTTTCATTCATCAGTATCTTCACAAATAAACACAGTCACTACACTACACCGTCAGACCCAGGATTACACCTCATTCTGCTGTCTTTATACACAGAGACATTTACACTGATGGGTGAACATACAGAGTGATCATTCTGTAATATCTTTCTTTTGTCTCTATACATCAAGATATATTTACACTGAAGGGTGAACATAATCACCTGATTTTGTACATGTGAGAAATGACATTTGCAGGAAGCTCCCACTTTTTGCTTATGATAAATAAGCCTACAATAACAACAAATAAAGTCTATTTAATGCAAGTAAAGGTCCATGTTTAATAAAAATCTTAATGAAATTAATAAAATAAAATTGAGGTTGTTCAGTTTAGTTTTATACATGTTCTCATATTTATAGCTGTATTTTGTTGTAATGTGACAAGTGATAATCTCAAGGGTTACCAGGTTTTATACGATTCTTTGCTCTTTTTTCATACTGTGGGTTTTAGTGAAGTTTACTGAAAACAAAAATCAACAACAACCACAACAATTCCTCCTCAGCATTCAGCAACTCCACATGAGACGCTATCTTTGTAAGTGTTGCTTTGGTTGTTCCTACACACTACTGCTTCTCTCAGCTACTTCCTGTTGGTTTATATGCGTGCTCAGTCAGTGAAGGCTCGCGCTGCACAGCCAGGCAGAAGTATAAACAAGGCTTTAGCTCCATGAGGATGAAGTTGATATGTGTGTGTTTTATGCTAATAATTAGCATCTGTGACACTCATGAAGAAAGCAAAGAGAGGAGGAGTTACCCTGCCCGGAGGAAGCCCGGGGTCCCCGTCTGGAGCCAGGCCTAGAGGGAGAGCCCGACTGCGAGCGCCTGGTGGCACCCCCCTCTCCGTCCTATGGGCCCACCACTTGTGGGGTGATCTGAGGGGGTCGGGTGCGCTGCTACACGGGTGGCAGTGAAGGTCAGGGGCCTCGACAGACCAGACTCGGGTGGCAGAGACTGGCTCTGGGGACGTGGAACGTCACCTCTCTGTGGGGGAAGGAACTGGAACTTGTGCGGGAGGTGGAGTGCTACCAGTTAGATCTGGTGGGGCTTACCTCTACGCACAGTCTTGGTTCTGGAACCATATTCCTGGATAGGGGATGGACTCTATTTTACTATGGAGTTGACCAGGGTGTGAGGCGCCGGGTGGGTGTGGGGATACTCACAAGTCCCCAGGTGAGCGCCGTTACGTTGGAGTTTACCCAGTGGACGAGACGGTAGCCTCCTTACGCCTACGGGTTGTGGAGGGGAAATCTCTGACTGTTGTCTGTGCATATGCACCGATCACCAGTTCAGAGTATTCAGCCTTCTTGGAGACCCTGAACGGAGTCCTGTATGGAGCACCAGTAGGGGACTCCATAGTTCTTCTGGGAGACTTCAACGTGCACGTGGGCAATGATGGCGATACCTGGAGAGGCGTGACTGGGAGGAATGGCTTCCCTGATCCAAACCCGAGCGGGCATTTGTTGTTGGACTTCTGTGCTAGTCATGGAATGTCTATAACGAATACCATGTTCGAACATAAGGAGGCTCATAAGTGTACGTTGTACCAGAGCACCCTAGGCCGAAGGTCGCTGATTGATTTTGTAATCATATCTGATCTGAGGCCACATGTTCTGGACACTCGGGTGACGAGAGGGGCAGAGCTGTCAACTGATCCCCATCTGGTGGTGAGTTGGGTCAAGGGGTGGGGGAAGACTCTGGACAGACCTGGAAAGCCCAAACGGGTAGTGCGGGTGAACTGGGAACGTCTGGAGGAGGCCCCTGTCCATGAGATCTTCAACACACACCTCCGGCGGAGTTTTTCTGGCACCCCTGTGGAGGTTGGGGGCATTGAACCTGAGTGGGCAATGTTCAAAGCCTCCATTTGAAGCTGAAGCTGCGGCGGAGAGCTTTGGTCTCAAGTTCTTAGGTACCTCAAGGGGTGGTAACCCTCGAACATTGTGGTGGACACCGGTGGTCAGGGAAGTTGTCCGACTGAAGAAGGAAGCCTTCCGGGATGTGTTATGCTGGAGGACTTTGGAGGCAGTGGCAAGGTACCGACAGGTCCGAAGGGCTGCAGCCTCTGCCGTGAAAGAGGCAAAGCAGCGGGTGTGGGAGAAGTACGGAGAGGACATGGAGAAGACTTTCGGTCAGCACCAAGGTGGTTCTGCAAAACTATCCGCCACCTCAGGAAGGGGAAAAGGGGAACCATCCAAGCTGTGTACAGTAAGGATGGGATGCTGTTGACTTCAACTGAGGAGGTAATTGCACAGTGGAAAGAACACTTTGAGGAACTCCTGAATCTGACTAACACGCCCTCTATGGTAGAGGCAGAGGTGGAGGCTGATGGGGTAGCATTGTCAATTTCCCTGGTGGAGGTCACTGAGGTAGTCAAACAACTACACAGTGGCAAAGCCCCGGGGATTGATGAGATCCGTCCAGAAATGCTGAAAGCTCTGGGTGTGGAGGGGATGTCTTGGGTGACACGCATCTTTAACATTGCGTGGAAGTCGGGGACAATGCCCAAGGAGTGGCAGACTGGGGTGGTGGTTCCCCTGTTCAAAAAGGGGGACCAGAGAGTGTGTGCCTATTATAGGGGTATCACATTTCCTTTTGCCGAGCCCCACACGAATTTATGGAGATACTAGAGATCCAGATCCTTTCTGCCTCTGGATGGAGCTCAAATCTTCTCTAATTCCAGACTGCTGGGACCACGGCTGCTCCTAAGGCCATACAGACTTCATATAAATCCATAATGAACTTTTTCACACTATCTGTTGTTACCCAGATGAGGATGGGTTCCCTTCTGAGTCTGGTTCCTCTCAAGGTTTCTTCCTCTTAACATCTTAGGGAGTTTTTCCTTGCCACCGTCGCCACTCAGTGGCTTGCTCAGTTGGGATAAATTCACACCTTTAATATCTGTATACTGTGTTGATATTTCTGTAAAGCTGCTTTGAGACAATGTCTATTGTAAAAAGCGCTATACAAATAAAATTGAATTGAATAAGCATTTCTTGAAGCATATGTGTGTGTTTGAGTCACTGAGCACAAGATGTTAAGCTAACCCTCAATATCCTGTTGGATTTGCCTGGTAGCTTCATAATGCCTCAGTGTCTTTCACTCAGTTGTATATCAGTTATAGCATATAGCTAATCTTATAAAAGTGAACTTTATCTTTCTCAGGTGGGCAAGAATCAGCAGGAGAGAACGAGAGAACATGCTGATGATGATGTGAAGGTGATGATGGTGATGACGGTGATGATGATGATGGTGGTAATGGTGATGATGGTGATGTGATGATGACGGTGATGATTTTGATGTGATGGTGAAGATGGTGATGATGTTGGTGATGATGACGATGATGATGGTGACTATGATGTAATGGTGGTGATGATGACGGTGATGTGATGATGATGATCGTGGTGACGGTGATGATGGTGATGATGATGATGGTTCAAAAAACCATGGTTAAAATCACCGCTTTATATTAATGCCTTTATTCTAATACTTTACCGTTTCTATAGTAACAGCTCATTCATAGGGACCAGGACTCTGATGTGGTTTGGGCTAATATGCAATAAATTCCTTAGAAAAACTTACCCAAGGTGAGTTTTCTATCTGGAAAAGAACATGCTATCTCCCTGCTATACAATATAAACCTTGTTCAAGTCTTCATCATAATGAGAAGCTTTGTTACTTACTCAGGTCAAGATCAGAGCCTCCGAGCCACCTAAGTGGATTTGGTGCAGTGCAGAATAGTTTCAAACAGGATAACAATTATCAATACAGTAATTAACAATAACTGTGGCGTAGATCTTCACCATGAAAATCTTGGCAAAGGTCAAACAGTTTCACACAAACAGTTTCATACATACTACATAGTGTTACCAAGGTACATTGGATTCTTGACGTCAGAATTATTGGTATCCTTAGCAACAAGTTAAATGTGGACCGGTTATGACCTGTCCTTCAGAAAAGAAAAAGAAAAAAAAAAGAGTATACATCTGATAAGCATTTCTTTAAGCATGTGTGTGTGTGTTTGAGTCACTGAGCAGAGGATGTTAAGCTAACCCACAATATCCTGTTGGATCTGCCTGGTAGCTTCATAATGCCTCAGTGACTTTCACTCAGTTGTATGTCAGTTACAGCATATAGCTAATCTAATAAAAGTGAACTTTATCTTACTCAGGTGGGCAAGAATCAGCAGGAGAGAACAAGAGAACATGCTGCTGATGATGATGGTGATAATGATGATGTGATGATTATGGTGATGGTGATTATGATGATGATGATGATAGTGGTGATAATGATGATATGCTGATGATCATGATGCTGTGATGATGTGATGATTACAAAAGAACACAGGCTAAAAAAGTGATGACTAGAGCTAAGAGGTTCATTATTTTGTAATTAAAATAAAATAAAATGAAAAGATATTAATTCTCAGACCACTCTTGTCAAGTGCATCAGGAGTTCTCAACTAAGAAGCTGAGCTTAGGGCCCTTTTAAAGCCCTTCTGCTTCCAGTGAAAGTGAAAGATTGTGTGACAAACATCCTCCTCCACATGATACAGTAATGCAACTCTTTTCCATGGAAGTGATTTTTATTCTCTCTACTCCAGCATGAAAGGTAAAGATCAAATTGTCTGCTTTAATTTGACTGCATTTGGGATTATTGTGTAAAACTTACAAAGCTCCATTTCACCAGTAATTGGATATTAAAAGGCAGGTTGTTTTCTGATCAGTAGTGTTACTGCTATGTAATTACGTTTTACAGCAGTAAAATGTCAGACAATATTTGAAGCAATTAAAAAACTATATTATGTTTTCATCTGTTAAATATACCATCCATCCATCTTCTATACCGCTTTATCCTTTTCAGGGTCACGGGGAACCTGGAGCCTATCCCAGGGAGCATTGGGCACAAGGCGGGATACACCCTGGACAGGGTGCCAATCCATTGCAAAGCACAATCGCACACACACTCCCATTCATACACTACGGACACACTTTTGGACATGCCAATCAGCCTACCATGCATGTCTTTGGACTGGAAGGAAGGAAACCCTGCAGCACGGGGAGAACATGCAAACTTCGCACACACAGGGCCACGGTGGGAATCGAACCCCCAACCCTGGAGGTGTGAGGCGAACGTGCGAACCACTAAGCCACCATGCACCCTTATATACACATCTACATTGTTTTTATAATCTTTCAAAGCTGTGTTTTAAAGTACAGGATAGCTCGATACAGCTAAAATTAGTGCTTCCATTTTTTTATTATTTTTTTTTACTAGAAAGGTCACAAAGTGACATTGCAATCATTTATTAGTCACACGTCTTCATGTGATACGATCACACAGGTCAGATTTCACTAAATTTGAATTTTCATCATGCAGCACAGTACAAAAATTCTACACTGGAGCTTGCATTTTAGTTTTGGTCTGCCATTTTCGGATGCGTTTGAATGGAAGACAGTGGAGCACTAAATCAAAGTGTGACCGCCGCTTGACGCTCCATCAAACACACCTGAAACATCTAACCAAAGTCTTAAATTACAGGCAGGTGTGTTTGATTAGCATTTTCAGTGAGCAATCTAACTAGCCCCCTAAATGAACAAATCACATCAAAAAGCTTTCACTGTTGAGGACTAAATCACATTGTTTGTGGCAGTATTAGAAGAGATAAGCAAGCAGTCTTTTATCAGCTGACATGCTAACGTTTTCTGTGGCAAGTAACTTAGATCTGGAAAACCGGATGTCCTCATTCAACTAAATACAAATTCACATAATACTCATTAACACAGCAATAAGTGATAAGTCAAGGTTTCCATTGGAAAAAGTGAAAGGAGGAGGAGCACAGTGAGGGGGCGGGGCTTAGGATAGAAGAGGATGTACAGGATATTTTCACTTCAACTGGCGTTACAATCAGCCTTCATGTTTTAACTGATTCAAATATTGTAAATGATAATGCTCAATGAAAAGGAAAGCCTATTAACATATCTAGTGCAATCTAACTCATCAGAAAATTATTTATCAGGAAAATTTTACCGGGGCTTGTGCCATAGTAAAAAGGGTCTGGTGATGCCCCTAGCGACTGTTCCAATGACTTGCAGTGATAATGCTAGCCTGATTGTAAAAGCCTTTAGAAGAGCTTACTGTATGAGGCTAAACTTTGTTATCCTGCTCATGGCTTTGAAAGTGATATTAAATGGAGTTAACAGCCCACATACATTCGGGTTTTTGGGGACTGAAATACACAAACCAGGGGTGTAGGAGCGATTTTGGACCTGGGAGGGAGGCTGAAATGCATTTAAGTGCTTTTTTTAAAATAATAATAATAACAATAAAGCACTTAAATGCTCATTTCTAATGACTTTTCATTGGTTGAATATTTGTAAAACACACAGACAGACATAAAGGGTGACCATACCACTGATTTATGAAAAAAAATTAAAATGATGAAATATGGAGACGCGAGTTCTGATGTACACTTGCGGTCGGAAGGTTACATACACTCATTATGGGCATGAATGTCATGGCAATATTGGGCTTTCAATAATTTCTTTGAACTTTTCGTTTTCAGGGGCAGAATGATTGTACAACTTACATCTTTAATAAAGAATAAAACAAGAATTTGGTTCACAAGTTTTAAATTATTTGTGGTTTTCTGTAATCAACACAGAACCAGAATTATACAGACAGGATCAAAAATATACATTCAAACACTTAAATTATTAATTCAGTGGTGCTGAATGTTCCGAAACATCCTTTAATTTGCCAAGACCAAGGCCTCTTACTGTCCTGTTAGTGATCATGATTGACTACCGCTGGCAGCTTCTCTGTGCAAACATAAAAAGAGTTTCTTTGACAGCACTCATTGGATTGACTGACACACAGTACTATGGGAAAGTCCAAGGAGCACAATGCAGATCTGAAAAAGAGGATGGTGGATTGTCAGGAATGTCTCAGTGGAACCATTTCTAAACAAATGCAGATTCCAAGATTATCAGTTCAAGGAATTGTATGTAAATACAAGTTATTGGGAAGTGTAGCCACTTTGCCAAGGTCTGGAAGAAGACCCAAACTGTCACCCTCAGCTGAGAGGAAATTGGTTCAGATGGTCAGGAAAAACCCAGGAACCACCAAGGCACAGGCCTGCCATGAACTGTACACTGCTAGAACATCAGTGTCATTGTCTACAGTCAAGCGCATTTTACATCGCCATGGACTGAAAGGCTGACATCCAAAAAATATCCCCTGCTCCAAAATCGACAACTTCAAGCCCGTGTAAAGTTTGCGGCTGACCATATGAACAAAGAAAAAGCCTTCTGGATAAAGGTTTTATGGTCAGATGAGACAAAGATTGAGTTGTTTGGCCACAATGACCAGAGGTATGTTTGAAGGAGTAAAGAACCAACTGTTAAGCATGGTGGTGGTAGCATTATGCTCTGGGGCTGTTTTCCTGCAAGTGGAACTGGTGCACTGCACAAAGTGGATGGAAAAATGAAGGTGGACTACCTTAGAATTATTCAGCATAATCTCAAACCATCAGCTAGATGGTTGAAATTTAGACACAACTGGCTGTTCCTACATGACAGTGACCCCAAACACACATCAAAGCTGGTTGTGGAATGGGTAAAGCAGGCTAACATTGAGCATTTGGAATGGCCATCCCAAAGTCCTGATCTCAACCCCATCAAAAATTCGTGGACTGTGCTTAAAAGTCGAGTCAGGGCTAGGAAACCAACAAATGACACTGAACTTCATCAATTCTGCCAAAGAAGACTGGTCAAAAATCCAACCAGAATTCTGCCAGAAGCTGGTGGATGGCTACCAAAAGCATCTGCTCAAGGTGAAACTTGCTACAGGACATTCAACTAAATATTAGGTGTGCTGTATGTATATTTTTGACCCTGTATGTATAATGTTGACCTTGTGTTGACTAAAACCCCAAATGAATTAAAATTTGTGAACCAAATTCTTGTTTATGTTTTTTTTTTATTATTATTAAAGCTGCATATATGTATGTGTACAATCATTCTGCCCCCCAAAAAAGAACAGTTAAAAAAAAAAAATTACTGAAAGCCCAATATTGCCATGACATTCATGTTCATGATGAGTGTATGTAAACGACTGCAACTGTATGTCACTGAATTAAGCAAAATTTATTAATTAATATTACTCCAAACAGAGAATTGTTCATTTAAAACACTAGCTACTGTAATCATTGAGAACAGCTGCTAGTTAATGTAGCTAGCCACAGTACATGTTGAGATGTGGAGTTGGAGGATATTTTGCTACAGAAAAAACACTCCAGTTTTCTTGCTGGATGATGGTGTGACCTACTGCGGCAGTTCTTGATGCAGCAGCACTGTCCTACCATGTTTTCCAGAATCATGACAGAAAATGAAAACACACATTCAGTCTCCAACTCATAGCTCCAACTCACCAACAGTGGGAGCGATCCTACCACGATAGCGCCCGGTCCCAAACATCCAACATGATGTGACGTGAACTAGCTAGCTAACTGGTAGCTATCCATACAACTTACAAACTCGTCCTCCTCAGTCTTTTCTATTCCTATGACCTGCTGTTCATCCTCTTCTTCCTCTTAAAATATTGTAGGATACTCATCTCTGAGTGAACATTTTGACTAACGGTGTCATTAAATTGTTTATGGACACATAGCAATGGCACATAGACACAGTTTTGGTGTGCTAGCTAGCTTGCAAACCTATGCATATTTGACCGTGTCATAGGCTAAATAATTATTTCGACAACAAAATTGTCGATCAAAACCAGCAATTTCATGTGCCGAAATAGCTACGATATCCTAACTCAAATACAAAGTGGAAAATCTTTACTATGAGTAATCTATATGTTAGTGTGCTCAAGAGCGTCTGAATGCCGTGTCATAACCGCCCTCACCTCAGGACACAAATTTTTTTTCACATGACAGCATGAAATGAACAAAGCCAGACACTGTCCGTACAAACCGTGACTAAATACACACAGGTTCTCGTTAACCAGGATGAGAGTCAGGTGCGGGTGGTCATGTGACTGTGATGCAGAGGTGCAGTGGCTGCTGGGATTTGAACTCATGACCTTCCAATCAGCAGGCTAATGCTTTAAACAAGAAGCTACCACCAGCCCCCTCAGAATAGCTATAATACAGGCTCACCACACAAAAATGTACTATATCAACAGCTGAATTCAGTACTACAGAGACACACAGCAGCAAAACATACACTGACTTTACTAACTGAGCAACCAGTCAAAAGAGAAAACCAATACCAAATCAACAACAGCATCACATGTTTGCCCAGAAATAAGTCTTACCTTTAGTAGAACATCTTTCTTAACTTTCTGCATGCAAACTCATTAATTCTCAAAGTTTGTTTTTTTATAAAAGGAAAAAAACTTGCGATTGCAGGTACATCAGGCCCATAGCCAGCCTAGTGGAAAGGGGGTTCTTACTTTCAAAAAGTGGAGCTTTTTGCATTTTTTTTGTAATTATGAGATTCAAATACTTCATTTTGGTGACTTTTTATGCATTAATTTGTGCTGGATTAGCTTTTGTCTGCTGGTATCTTTCCAGCTTTTGATGCAGTGAAAATCTTTCACACACACACACACACACACACACACACACACACGAGTAAATGGTATTCCTGGCCATTAGACATCTTATGCACACTAAGATTTCTTCAACTGATTATGTGGCCTGAATGAAAAATCCTAGATCATGAAACTTCTTCTTCTCCTGTCATCTTTTCCTGATGGGGTGTGGGTCCTCCTGACATTCCCTGACGGGGTGTGGGTCCTCCTGACATTCCCTGACGGGGTGTGGGTCCTCCTGACATTCCCTGACGGGGTGTGGGTCCTCCTGAGTGTCCCTGATGGGGTCTGGGTCCTCCTGAGCTTCCCTGATGGGGTCTGGGTCCTCCTGACCTTCCCTGACGGGTTGTGGGTCCTCCTGAGTGTTCCTGATGGGGTCTGGGTCCTCCTGAGTAGTTAGCTGGTTTAGGTAGTTTATATATTTACAGGTAACATACTTGCGATTCCATGTGATGTCACTGTGTGTAGTTGTTCTTCTGTGTAATCCTGCTGAACTGGACTCTTTGTAGCTAAATAAGAGACGTGTGTAGAATTTTTTCTACCTTGCACTGTTGAGGAATCCATGTGTTCAGCTGTATCCATGTTTAAACAAAACTGGGTCATGAATTCATCTGTGATTAAAAAAATAAGAAAATTGGTAATAAATTCAGGTTATATGATTTAATATGAAAATAGGTTAGTGGCTTATGTTTAACTTACCGTTGCCTGCTGTGTAGGAATGAAAGCAGGTGATCACCAGAAGAACCAACAGAATTGAATGAGTACTGGAGAACATACTGTAGCTGATGTTGGTGGTGGAAAATGATTGAATAAATAAAAGCAGGAGGTCTGCTGAGTATGTAAATGGTAAAGAGTGATAAAACAGTTCATTTAAGTTTCACAGGAGGCACTCATGTGGTTTTTACCCAAAGTAAAGCATGCGCAGTAATGAGGGGGCATGTTTTTCTTCACACATAACAATCAAGCGCAGAGTGCTGGCAGGGGCAAGGGCGAAGGGCGAGGCCACAGTGAGATGGGTGTGGACATGCCTTTGAGTAGTGCAAGTCAAAAGGGAATGAATGTCTTAGAGGTGGGTATATCTGGACTGTTAGCTGGACTGTTAATCATACGGGGCCCAGATTCTTCTCCATCAAAAACTTTCCATGTATATTTTCTTGCATGTTTTCAGCTCAGCTAGTATCCTCAAGTTTTATTTTATGGAAGTTGTGGTAACTTAGCTGTCAATGTATAACATGATCAGAAAAAGTTGGATTTGTTATAAAACTTGCCTCAGGTGTTGTTACTGTTTGAAGGACTACCAGATAGATAAAATATAAAACTTTTCTAACTAGGCTAGTTTGGTGTCGCTAGACAAGGGGAGGCACAGCTACACTATCACTGTATGGGTTTAGCTGCTACAGTGCCATGCGAACTACATTATCTTTCCTTCTGCTCTGCTCATATCATGTTCACGTAAAACTGGAACTCATATCGACATTTACACACCTTATTTTCCTGCTCAGAATGAGATGATGTTAGTGTTTCAGTTTCAACCCCTTCACTGGTAAAAATTTTTTAAAAATCGGCATATATCCATTTCTCCTCACACTGACTGTGAGATAACGTTTGGCAGAATTGAGAGCCGTCAGCCAATAAGACATGGGTATTTCCAAAGATTTTCCTGTAAACCCTGTCTGATTAGTCTTGCTTCCGTTCACTGAAGATATAAAATTACACGACTGTCTTCTTTTACTGACGTTCAGTTACATAATGACAAACCGATAAAGTGGAGAAATATTCAAGAGCTAAAGAAAAAATCTTCAGGGCTACAGCCCCCAATTCCCAGGCCAGGTTATCCCCCTGGCCCAAACTCACGGTTCAAGTAATTTAATATCACAGTTACTGTGTGTATATATAGGGTGACCATACATACTCTTTATCCTGGACATGGATTTAAAAAACGTTACGTTGGGATTTCTAAAACATCTTGGCACACATGAACAGAAACCGCATCTGCAACAGATCTGATAACAGACACTGTGACACTGAAGCATGTGCATGTGAAAGGATCCAGTATTAATCACATTTACTATAAATGTGTGGGATGTGGCTGATAGAGCTTATTGTCAATGAGACTCGCGCACCAGTTCAGAATACAGAGAGGAACCAGAAGTGTACATTTCACTGAAGTCTACACAAGCATATTAATTACAGTTATGTTTCCAAATTTTGCATGCACAACATGTGATGTAACAAATGCTTAAAATATGACGCTCTTGGACAGTGATTGATCAAGGACAGCTAACGTACTTTGCTTGGCACTGTAGCAGCCAAACCCATACAATGATAGCTTGTTGTGCCTGCCTGTGGCTAACACCAAACTAGCCTAGTTAGAAAAGTTTTATATTTTGATTTATGCCTAGTAGTCATACAAACAGTGATAACATTCAAGGCAAGTTTTATAATTAATAAATAAATGTTAACATAAATACATGTATAAATAAATAAATAATTGTGGAAATAAATAAATAAATGTGGAGAAAATATAATAATACATAAATTAGGAAATTAAAGTATAAATACTTGTTTTTTCACATTTGTTTGTAGATTTATTTATGTATTTATTTATTTCTACCTTTCTTTGTAGATGTATTTATTTATTTATTTATTTATTTATTTATTATTTTGGCAGGGTTGGGATTCCGTAGTGCACCACCACAGGGACAGAATTCCCATACACATACTAATGCTAACCCCAGCTATTAGATAGTAGACCAATACAGCTGTAGTAGAGTGTAGTACAAACTGTGGTTATTGCAAACCTTTCATGCCATCATTTTAGTTTCACCCATGTCCCTCCACATTGTGATTTCTTCACTGGCTTGTGAAAGGCACCTCTGTCAGATTTAAAAATAATGAAGCTTGCCTACAAGCCCAACAGTGCATCACACCTCACCCATCCCCACCGCATGGTTCTATAATAGTTTTGGATGGAGCTATAACCCCATCTAAAATGTACAATGGGTTTCTTTTGAGTGACAAAAGGAAAAACAGTGACTCTGTAAGGCTGTGGAAGGAGTTTTAGTTTTGTGGGAGGAGAATTTAGTTTTGATTACATGGTGTAGCTCCACTTACCCCCTTAAAGGCAAGCATTACTGCAAATCAGTACAAAGTTGATCCTATGATGGGTGTGGCCACTTCCAGGATGACTCCACCCCCAAACACATGGCATGAGGGCTCTCTGTACATAAGGGTACATTTTGTAAACTAAATAGCTTTATAATGGAGAGAAGATTTAAAGAGTAAGGATCTGAGCGACTTTGACAAAGGAGAAACTGTGATGTCTAGACGACTGGGTCAGAGCATCTCCAAAACAGCAGGTCTTGTGAGGTGTTCCTGGAATGCAGTGGTTTGTACCTATCAAAAGTGGCTCAAGGAAGGACAACCAGTGAACTGGTGACAGGGTCATGGGCACCCAAGGATCATGTATGTGCATGGGGAGTGAAGGCTAGCATGTCTGACATGACAAAGTGTTCAAGGTGTTGACTTGGCCCCCACATTCCCCAGATCTCAATCTGATAGAGCATCTGTGGGATGTTCTGGACGAACAAGTCCGATCCATGGAGGACTTATTAATGTTATCGCTGATTGGTGTTTATCATTAACAATTTTTAAAAATTATTTGTTAAAATAAAGCAAGGGGTTTAAAACTTCAGTTTGTAGGTGAAGAAATGTGACTATACGAGGAGGATAAAGGCACTTCATCCACAGGAAACACGGCCGAGGTTTTCACCTTAACTGATACATAACTGAGCACCTTTTCCCACTTCATAGCCAAACTCGCGTAAAATGTATACAGTAATTTCATTTCAGTTTTTATATATTTTTATTTACAAATTTTATTTTATCAAATTGATCTGAGTAAATAGCATCATTAAGTCTACAATCAACAAATGGCAACAGAATCACACAATAAACTGATGGACACAATTCATTATTTTAATCAAACAAGAATTGATAATACTAATACTTCTTACAATTTATTAGAATTGTGTTTAGATTTTTTTTATATTAAAGTAAGTGAAAGAAGTAAATCAGAATAAATAAACCTGATGGTTTAACTTAATGGATTGCAAATCCAAACAGAAAGTGATTAGCATTTATAAAGAGTATGAAAAGTGCAGGCCTGAACATCCGGGGAAAATGACATGCCATGATGAAAAACAAATCCACCCTCAGTGCTAAATCTGCTGTTTGTGTTCAACAGGAGCTGAAAATGATTTGGAGAGAAGGAGATAAGTGTCAGCATGCACACGGAGTCAGTATTCTATATCGAATCTGAAGGTGACAAGTTTCTCACTCTACTAGCTTTGTGTTGATCACTGACAAGCTAGAGGTTTCCTTAATTTTAATTTCATTTTATTTGCATTGCTGTTTTAAAAATACACATTGTCACAAACAGCTTTACAGAAATCCAGATGTAGGTTCACATCTCTAATGAGCAAGCCAGAGGACATCTTTGCTGCAAACTATTTTCAGGTGAAAGTAGGTAATGCACACTCGATGGCAGTGGTGGCTTAGTGGTTAAGGCTCTGGGTTACTGATTGGAAGGTTGGGGGTTCAAGCCCCAGTGCTGCCAATCTGCCACTGTGGGACCCTTGAGCAAGGCCCTTAACCGTGATGTGAACAGAATATAAATGAAGCAGATATAACTTCAGCACTCATCTTATGAGCAGAATGGGAGAGTGTGGTTAGAGGGGGAAAAATGTTCCTCTCTCTAAGAGAGAAAAAATACATACATCAGTTTCCCCAGGAAACTGAGCTGTGGTTTTCACCTGAAGTGAGAAAGATCTGAGCAGTGTGTAACACTTCACAGCCAAACTTACACCACACAACTATATACAATAAAATAACAAGAAATTAGTGCAGCTTCATTCGAGTAAAACTGTAAATCTGAGTCCAAAATCAGATCTTATGCTAAACAAATCTCCACATCACACAGAATAATAAATCATTATGATTAAATATGCCTAATGATTAGCTTGTGCTGTACTTTAGTCTGTACTTTAGTCTGTACTTTAGTCCTGTACTTTAGTCCTGTACTGAGTGTGAAGTGCTGAAGAGAAATATTCTGTTTTATTCTCATAAGCAGTTTAAACAAACACAGAATAAAACTAAAAATGTCATTTAAATAGTAAACTAAAACCTATTTACATGAAGAAATCTGAAAATCTGCTTTCATCAACAAAAACTGTGTGTGTGTGTGTGTGTGTGTGTGTGTTTGTGTGTGTTGTGCTGATGAGGATAGTGATTAAGATAAGATCGTGATTACCATGCTTTTCTCTCTCTCTCTCTCTCTCTCTCTCTCTCTCTCTCTCTCTCTCACTCTCACTCAGGTTTAACCAAATTCTATTTCTGCTGGGGGTTTTTTTGGTACATAAAATAAAACATTTTTTAAAAATGTGTTGTGTTTTGTAACTTTTTAACTTGATAGAGACCAAGGATAACCTCTAAAGCTGCTGAATTCTGGATTGTGATTGGTCAGAAGGTGTTGATCTGTGCAGATCTAATACGAACGAGCACATTAAAATAAAAGCTGTGACTTCTATAACACACTGTTACTGTATATAAACCTGAAATAATAAAACGGGATAAAATCCACAAGTCAGAAATAATGAGATTATCATGTCAAAAGTAACGTGGTAAGATTTTGCAGCTTGTGGTTCGGAGCGTTTTAGTGTTCGTCCACGAGGTAGTGAGAGTGAAGCGTTTTGTACAGACATTCGTTTAAGGAAATTCTTTTTATTTCTCATTTATAATGATAATTATTTTGCCTATCTATACGTGTAGCTCTGTATCTGTCAGTCTATAATACAGTAGATACACAGAAATGTTGAGGATGGGAACTTCTGCAGTAAACAATAACATATCTCATAATACTGTGTGTGATTAATTATTTTCAACTTCATTCTTCTATTATTTTTACAATATATAACTGTAGTATTGTACTCTTTTATGTTTAATATGAATTAAATGGGGTGGCTTATTGATCAGCACATTTGCCTCACACCTCCGGGGCTCAAATACCTCCTCAACCCTGTGTGCTGAGTTTGCATGTTCTCCCCATGCTTCAGTGGTTTCCTCCGGGTAGTCCGGTTTCCTCCTGCAGTCCAAAGACATGCGCTGTAGGTGTGATAGGCATCTCTAATTTGTCCATAGAGTGTGAATGGGTGTGTGAGAGTGTGTGATTATGATTGTGCCCTGCGATGGGTTGGCACCTCATCCAGGGTGTCCCGCGCCTCGTGCCCTGAGTCCTCTGAGGCTCCCGGCTCCGTATGACCCTGTGTCGGATAAGCGGTATGGATGGATGGAAAAATTCAAAAGAGTGAAAAACACTGAAGAGATGTGACATGAACATTTGAATGTCTTTAAATGCAACCAGCATTGTTTTCTTTTACAATGTGAAGACTTTTTAAACAGAATGCTATAATCCAAATAAAAGCTTTATTCCTTCATCCAAATACAGGAATATATACATAAAGAATGATACATGATTATTTTTACAAAAACAAATATTCCGTTAAGGAAATATTGCTTATTAATGGGGAGAGGATATGTGGTTGGGTCAGGGCTTTCGGATACTGATCAGTTATTTTCATGGTGTCCTTCACCCACTCATCACCGGGGACCGGGGTTTTTACACACACACACACACACACACACACACACACACACACACACACACACACACACACACACACACGACGGCCGTCCTTTACAGTAAAACTGCAGATGAGAGAAGATATACATGAGTGTAAAACTATCATCAAAACAGAAAATCTAATACTCTCGCATGTCGCAAACCTCCAACGTTACTGAAACTTTGATTGTAATCAATTTCAAATACTATCAAGGTAATTTAAAGTTATATTCTATTAATATTTTATACAACCATACAATATAAATAGATAGAAATCTGAATATTGTTCTTTAGCACTTTACACTGCAGATGCATTCAGGAGAATGATGAAGTGCAGGACATGCTAATAAATTAGCATATTTAGTAATATTTATTATCCCTGTTTGTTTATTGTGTGTGATGTGGTGTGGTTTGACTCTACAGATTTGCTGTTTCATTCAAATAAAACTGCAATTATTTATATTTATTTTATTCAAATATGTGATGTGTTGGTTTAGGTTTTGGGGGGAAAAAGACTAAATATTGAAATCTGAGGTTACTCGTTTGTTTATATAATTTGGTAAGAACCACACAATTGTAAATTAGGCCCTGATAAATAAAAACAAAGAACTGAAGAAGAGTGTACTTTCTCTTTCCCGTGACTGTAAGTTTGGCTGGGAAAGTGTGTAAACGCTGCTCAGATCTTTCCATCTTTGGCTGAAAACCGCAGCTTGGTTTTCTGTGGAACGAATGAGTTTTATCTCTTTTAATCAAAGTGCAACATTTTATCACCATCAAACTGCCACTCCCTCTCAAACCACACTCTCACACGCCTCTTATCAGCTTATAAGACCAGTGCTGAAGTGATATCTGCATTAATACGGTCCTGTTCACATCGTGATCATCATCATCATCATCATCATCATCACCATCTTCATCATCATCATCATCATCATCATCATCACCATCATCACCATCACAATCATCACCATCTTCATCATCATCATCATCATCACCACTATCATCACCATCATCACCATCATCATCATCATCACCACCATCATCATCACCATCTTCATCATCATCATCACCACCATCATCATCATCACCACCATCATCATCACCATCACCATCATCATCATCATCACCATCATCATCATCATCATCATCACCACCATCACCACCATCATCATCACCATCATCATCATCATCACCACCATCAACATCATCATCACCATCATCACCATCATCATCACCATCACCACCATCATCATCATCATCACCATCATCATCATCATCATCATCATCACCACCATCACCACCATCATCATCACCATCATCATCATCATCACCACCATCAACATCATCATCACCATCATCACCATCATCATCATCATCACCACCATCAACATCATCATCACCATCATCACTACCATCATCATCACCATCGTCATCATAATCATCATCATCAACATAATAATCATAATCATCATCAACATCATCATAATCATCACCATCATCACCATCATCACCACCATGTTCATCATCAACATCATCATCATCACCATCATCACCACCATCTTCATCATCATCATCATCACCATCATCACCATCATCACCACCACCATCATCATCATCATCATCATCATCACCATCATCACCACCATCTTCATCATCAACATAATCATCATCATCATCATCATCATCATCACCACCATCTTCATCATCAACATAATCATCATCACCATCATCATCATCATCATCATCCTCATCATCATCATCCTCATCATCATCACCATCATCATCATCATCATCATCACCATCATCACCATCACAATCATCACCATCTTCATCATCATCATCATCATCACCACCATCACCACCATCATCATCACCATCATCATCATCATCACCACCATCAACATCATCATCACCATCATCACCATCATCATCACCATCACCACCATCATCATCATCATCACCATCATCATCATCATCATCATCATCACCACCATCACCACCATCATCATCACCATCATCATCATCATCACCACCATCAACATCATCATCACCATCATCACCATCATCATCATCATCACCACCATCAACATCATCATCACCATCATCACTACCATCATCATCACCATCGTCATCATAATCATCATCATCAACATAATAATCATAATCATCATCAACATCATCATAATCATCACCATCATCACCATCATCACCACCATGTTCATCATCAACATCATCATCATCACCATCATCACCATCATCACCACCATCTTCATCATCATCATCATCACCATCATCACCATCATCACCACCACCATCATCATCATCATCATCATCATCACCATCATCACCACCATCTTCATCATCAACATAATCATCATCATCATCATCATCATCATCACCACCATCTTCATCATCAACATAATCATCATCACCATCATCATCATCATCATCATCATCATCCTCATCATCATGATCCTCATCATCATCACCATCATCATAATCATCATCATCATCATCACCATCATCATCATCATCAACATCATCATTATAATCATCATCATCACCATCATCATCACCACCATCTTCATCATCATCATCATCATCACCACCATCACCATCATCACCACCACCATCATCATCATCATCATCATCATCATCATCACCACCATCTTCATCATCAACATAATCATCATCACCATCATCATCATCATCATCATCCTCATCATCATCATCCTCATCATCATCACCATCATCATCATCATCATCATCACCATCATCACCATCACAATCATCACCATCTTCATCATCATCATCATCATCACCACTATCATCACCATCATCACCATCATCATCATCATCACCACCATCATCATCACCATCTTCATCATCATCATCACCACCATCATCACCACCATCATCATCACCATCACCATCATCATCATCATCACCATCATCATCATCATCATCATCACCACCATCACCACCATCATCATCACCATCATCATCATCATCACCACCATCAACATCATCATCACCATCACCACCATCATCATCATCATCACCATCATCATCATCATCATCATCATCACCACCATCACCACCATCATCATCACCATCATCATCATCATCACCACCATCAACATCATCATCACCATCATCATCATCATCACCACCATCAACATCATCATCACCATCATCACTACCATCATCATCACCATCGTCATCATAATCATCATCATCAACATAATAATCATAATCATCATCAACATCATCATAATCATCACCATCATCACCATCATCACCACCATGTTCATCATCAACATCATCATCATCACCATCATCACCATCATCACCACCATCTTCATCATCATCATCATCACCATCATCACCATCATCACCACCACCATCATCATCATCATCATCATCATCACCATCATCACCACCATCTTCATCATCAACATAATCATCATCATCATCATCATCATCATCACCACCATCTTCATCATCAACATAATCATCATCACCATCATCATCATCATCATCATCCTCATCATCATCATCCTCATCATCATCACCATCATCATAATCATCATCATCATCATCACCATCATCATAATCATCATCATCATCAACATCATCATTATAATCATCATCATCACCATCATCATCACCATCTTCATCATCACCATCACAATCATAATCATCATCACCATCCTTATCATCATCATCATCATCATCAACAACATCATCATTATAATCACCATCATCATCACCATCACCATCTTCATCATCACCATCACAATCATAATCATCACCATCTTCATCATCATCATCATCATCATCACCACCATCATCACCATCATCATCATCATCATCATCATCACCATCACCACCATCATCACCATCATCATCATCACCATCATCATCATCACCACCATCATCATCACCGTCATCATCATCATCATCATCATCATCATCATCATAATCATCAGAAAAGTTCCTGTTACAACCCTGAATTTGATCGTTTTATAACACAAGTGTTTAAATTCTTTTTTTTATCACAGAAATTTGCCATCAATTACAATTTTTTTATTTAGCCACAATTAACTGATGAATTTTTTTTCACACAGCTCCAAATGGACCAGATTGATGTTGTTCCCATTCCATAAGAATGAAACATATAAAGAAACTCGGCCCGACTGTCCAAAGTCTGGAGTCGTATACATTTTCTAAAAAAACGTTTGTTTTACTGACATCTTTATGAACCACAATAAAAAAAAATTTGAGCGAGTGATGCAACAGAGTATAGCTGATGTTTTTATGTGCTTCAGCACAGGGTGACCCGGCTCTGTGAGTTTACGTGGTCTATTTTTACGTGGTATCGTTTTGTCAGCTTTATTTGTCATTTATACAGTATAGCACCGTGAAATTCTTTTCATCACATATATTCTTAATAAGCTAGGATCAGAGTGGAGGGTCAGCCATGATACGGCACCCCTGGGGCAGATAGGGTTAAGGGCCTTGCCTTTATCTTATGAAAGGCTTGTCAGTGCTGAGATTTGAACGCACAACCTTCTGAACATCTTAACCACTGAGCTATCACTCTTCATTCTGAGTATTGAAGCCTTACTAACACACTTTATATTGGTTTTGCCTTTAAATGCGACCCCACTGTATCTTTTAGTGATGCATATTGCTAAATCTTTTTCCAAACACCAAACTCTCTTCTGTTTGATGATGCTGCCTGCTAACGGACAGCAGGTGGCGCCAGTGTAAAATAAGAATATTTGTTGCTGTAACTGTAACTTAAAGTCTAGATTGTCAAGGTGTGTTTTTTGAGTAAAAACTAACTAACTGTAACTGACCATCACACCCATATGTGGTTCTTCCCCAAACTGTTGACACTCTTCTACTTGATAGTTTTGTTGATTGTGTTTAGTTTAAAAATGCGTGTGCATGTGTGGCGTAATCAAATACCACTATAGATCCAACACTGTTATACTAATGACTGATTATACTTGTGTGAGAGTGTATCTGTAAGCAGGTCGGGATGTCATGTGAAGATGCTCACATGGAAGTCTACATACTTCCATGTTACATGAGTATGTCCACTAGGGGGCAATGTTACATGAACCACACCAGAATTTACAAACTTACACAGGAAAGAGGAGCATAAACAAACAGTTCTGTGTTTCACAGAACAAAAAAAAAACCTTGTGTAATTCATTATACAAGCTTTGAGTAGTTTTTCTGTTGTTTTTTTACGAGCTTATGTGATTAATATATTCAATTTATTTATGATGCATACATATACATACGATGTGCAACTGTAACAAACTAACCATGAAGATATTTCAAATCAGGTACATATGTTTATAATTGAATCATTTTCTATCCATCATCCATCTTCAACCGCTTACGGACACTTTAGACATGCCAATCAGCCTACCATGCATGTCTTTGGACTGGGGGAGGAAACCCCGCAGCACGGGGAGAACATGCAAACTCCGCACACACAGGGCCACGGTGGGAATCGAACCCCAGACCCTGGAGGTGTGAGGCAAACATGCTAACCACTAAGCCACTGTGCTCCCTGAATCATTTTCTAGAGTTCCCAAATTACCATACAAGGCTTCAGCATAGACTTAAGAGAGAAAAAGTAAAGATTCTGCTATATTAACACTAGACCTCTATAGTTGCTATTATATAAACACTATACCATTAAACATACTAGTATACAAACAGAAATACTGTATTTACATGATTCATTCACTTCCATTCTATACTGGGTGAAGCAGTAGAAACTGGATTGTCAGGTTCTGGTTGAAGCAATAAAATACCATATTAATCTTAACAAGTAATTGAATTTAATTCAATTTGATTTGTATAGCACTATTAACAATGGACATTGTCTCAAAGCAGCTTTACAGAAACATATAAACACAGGATAGAGATTTTTAGTGTGTGAATTTATCCCTATTGAGTGAGCCGGTGGTGACGGTGGTGAGGAAAATCTCCCTAAGATGTTTTAAGAGGGAGAAACCTTGAGAGGAACCAGACTCAGAAGGGAACCCATCCTCATCTGGGTAACAACAGAGTGTGAAAGTAAAAGAAAGTTCATTATGGTTTTTATATGAAGTCTGTTTGTTGAACTAGTCCACTGTTCACTAAAGGAGACCTGAGTGCAGAACTGTATGTGGTAATTGCTATTTCCATGGTACTTCACGCGGTACCGTCCTCAGCAATCTCCAGGCTTCTTGGAGTCATCCACAGTGGCAGAATGTAGACTCCAGTTGATGAGAGCGCCATCCAGAAGTAGGGCATCAGGATGGATAATTTAACCCTTATACCACCAGATACCAAAACATAACTGTCTATACTACTATACCACTATGGATTCTACTATACTAACACTAACACTACAAATACTACAATATTAACAATACTGTTACAGCCCAGTCTAGGTTAGGCCGCACAGAGTAACCAGCTCGCGATTGAAATGGAATTGACCTTTAAACTGAGGGAGCCAGGAATAACAACACAAACAGGGTTGTTCAAAAAGCTTGTGGTATATTGTGACACACAATTATATACATATAACTGTACAAAGAACCAAACCAGGTGTAACTTCAGGGCAGGCCAAAGGCAAAATAATAAACAAAAGAATTATTTTGTTAGGTAGCTAGCTTACCTAAAAGGAAAATAACAAAGAACATGCAAGTACTTCCCTAACTACCTAAGCCAAAAACAGAGACAAAAGGACCCCTCTCCAAAAAGAAATGGCAGCCACACCCCTACCGCCAGTGAACTGAGTGCAAAATATATACAGTGGTGTATAGAATAGCCAAACAGGTACAGGGACAAGCAAACTCACAGTCAAAAACCAGGCAAGAGTCAAAACCAGAACAGTCAGAATACAGAATTTTTATAGCCACAAGGGCAAACAACACAAACCAAAGACTCTCCTAACACCAGCTCACACATAACCAGCTCACACATAACCACGCTGACTCCCTCCTACCTACCCCAACCTTTAATAAAAACCTGTTTAGCCTTGCACCCCCTGTGTATGTCTGGGTGCGCCTGGCCCTGTGTACATAACACAACCTTAACACACCCTCTCGTCATGGTGCTTGCTTTGTGCACAGGATTTACCCATCATGAGATGTTTCTTGTGTGACACCTTGGTAACGAAAAATATATTTATAGACCATAAATTTACTAACCCAGCTGATATTAATTTGCACAGATAGGGGGTGTAATTACTTACGGATTTCAGCTGGTTCCTTGCTTTACCTTTCCTTGGAGAACTGATTTTTCTTAGCGTGTTCAATACTTTTTTCCTATGTCATTCCACTTTATTACACTTAACTTTATTTATGGACTTTAATGTTGTAAATTCTTTATATGGGTGGATTTCTTGAGTTAATACTGATATCTGGTGAAAATTTCATGCGAATAACCTCATTTGAAATATATTTTATTTACTGATATACATATATTTCTAAATGTTGGCATGTCCAGTATTTATTTCCCGCATTGTACATTATAGCAGCTATAAACAGTCGTTCCTCACCAGCCTCTCTTTATTCTCTCGCTTCTTGTGTTACAGAGAAAGTGTAAACTCCTCTGTCCTGAAAATGTCAGAAAACTTAAAAAATACAGCTTTACCTCTTACTGATACAAAGTGCTGACACTGGAGACTCTTTCCATAAAGTTTTTTTTATTTTTAAAGTCTCCTTACAGAAAACTTCACCATATCAACGATTATGTGGTATTTTGTAATATGGCGCGTCTGCTGTACAAGTCCCTGTAAATTAGCTGTTGCTATAGAAACAATAACGTATTAGAACGAGCATATTGATATAAACCTGTGATTTGCAGCTGGACTACTGTCAGAGCTGCTGTTGTATAAACCGAATAATAAACTTGGATAGATCCATATGTCAAAATAATGAGATTATTATGCAAAAACTAACAGTAGCATTTTGCAGTTCGCGGTTCAGAGCATTTTTATCTCCAAAATATGCTGAGCTTTGTGTTTTAATTTGCACACTAGATGGTACCAGTGAAGCATTTTCTACAGAAAAGCACCAGAGGAAACTCATTCTTTCTCTTTCTCAGTAAATAATTTATTTCCCTTTTATTCTTATAGCAATATTTCCATCTATATGTATATTTATATATCTGCCAGTCTACATGAATACATAGAAATGTTGAGGATGGGAACTTCTGCAGTAAACAATAACATGTCTCATAATACTGTGATTATTTACTGACCTTCATTCTTCTATTATTTTTACAATCTATAGCCATAGTCTTACAGTGTGTATATAGGTCTATATGTATTTGTTTGTTTTTCGTCTTATATAAATAAATTTTATTTTTAAACTTTTTTCATTAAACATTGCTATCAAAGATGTGATATCATTAATGTCTTAATGTAACTAACATTGTTTTCATTTCAATGTGAAAATGTGATTTACACTTTATTGTGATTTACACTTTAATGACTTTTACAGTTATTGGATTCTTCAGGTATGTGATGCAATACACATCTGCTCCAATTGGACCTGTGTGAAAACATTTATGCATTCATTTATCAATCATGGATTAGCACTCTGATACAATGCTTACTAAATAATTAAAGACATGAGATGCTTTTATATCTGGTATGTTAAATACCGAAGCAGTACTGAATTCTGGATTCTGATTGGTCACAAGGCATTGACCCATTTTCTATAATAGCAGCTGTGAAATTAATGCAGCTGCAAATCACAGTTTTTTAGTTTTCTTGTTAATCCGGTGAGGTGGAGCATTCACCATAAAAGTGACTGAGACGTTAGAGTGTCTACACTTTATAACAGTCAGATGTAAAGCAATAACTTTAAGTTTTCTGACATCTTCAGGAGTTTACGTTTTGCCGTTTCTTGGTAGCATGGCAAACTGTGTTTATATTTGTTTGTTTGTTTTTGTTTTTTACAAAGTTCAAGAGAGTAAAAAAAAATTGCGGCTGATGAGGAAGCAACTGTTTATAGCTGCTACACTGTAATTGAGAACGGGAACTAACTTGTTTCATGGACGTTCCACAACATTACAGTACACCTCACTATATACAGACCAAAAGAACAATAAGTTGTTCTTTAATGAATACAAAATTATAAAATACATAGGGATTAAAGCTATAGTTTTGCTGTCTGAATTATTTAGAAGTACAAAGTCAACAGACATTAAGTGAGTACATTCAAAGTAGATATATGCACTGAAAGTATATTAAATAATAAAAAAAGTATCCAAAAACTTATTTCTCCTTACTATAGACACTGTTCACCCACTATATACACTACTAATACTGTACCACTATAGATACTGTTATACTTACACTACACCACTATAGATACTGTTATACTTACACTACACCACTATAGATACTGTTATACTTACACTACACCACTATAGATACTGTTATACTTACACTACACCACTATAGACACTGTTATACTTACACTACACCACTATAGATACTGTTATACTTACACTATACCACTATAGACACTGTTATACTTACACTACACCACTATAGATACTGTTATACTTACACTACACCACTATAGATACTGTTATACTAACACTACACCACTATAGATACTGTTATGCTTACACTATACCACTATAGATACTGTTATACTAACACCACACCACTATAGATACTGTTATACTTACACTACACCACTATAGATACTGTTATACTTACGCTATACCACTATAGATACTGTTATACTTACACTACACCACTATAGATACTGTTATACTTACACTACACCACTATAGATACTATTATACTTACACTACACCACTATAGATACTGTTATACTTACACTACACCACTATAGACACTGTTATACTTACACTACACCACTATAGATACTGTTATACTTACACTACACCACTAAAGATACTGTTATACTTACACTACACCACTATAGACACTGTTATACTTACACTATACCACCACTGTAGAAAATACCATATTATAATAAAACTATTAAACTATAGACAGTGGACAGTAGGCTAATTTTTCTGTTATTTCAGTTAATGAAGTGATATGGAACTGTAATGTGGTGAAGACCTGACTGGAACTACTTTAGCTGTGCATTAACTGAAAACCAACTGCACACCTCAGAACGTCTGTCAGCCAATCAGAATCGAGAATTCAACAGCACTGTGGTGTAAGACTATAATAAACCATACTAATATGTACACTAATATAAATACTAAAATGCAGACAGAAATACTGTATAGTGTAGAGTATACAGTGTACAGTACGATTACTTCACTTACGTACCATAATGGATGCGGCAGGAGAATCTGTCTTGTCAGACTCTGGTGAAACAATAAAAGATGTTATTCATTTTCATTTTCATTTTAATTATAACAACATACACTAAAATATCAACTGTACATACTATTATATTAACACTATTCCACTACAGAAATTACTCTAATAACACTATGCACCTACAGATACTATACTAACACTGCACCACTATAGACACTGTCATACTAACACTTTAACACTTTAGATACTACACTGCTGTACTTAGGGCCGATTTATACTTCTGCAAGTGTGTATCTGTGAGCAGCTCAGGATGTCATGCAAGGATCCTCTCACAGTGAAGTCTTTATACTTCCACATTACATGGGCATGTCCACTAGGGTCAGAGTTGCATGCACCACACCAGAATTTACAGACTTACACAGGAAAGAAGAGCATAAACAAATATCCCTACTACCCTACTATACAGTGGTTGAAAAGCAGTACCCCAAAGGAGTAGTATGTCCAGATTCTCAGTATTCATAAAACAGTAGGATATACATAACCAGATGACCTTCTGCTTCAACCGTGATTCTGCAGTATGGAACCACTGGACACTGCACTATCTCATGAGGCAACGGGACCAGTGCCAGACCAGTATAGATACAGTCCGAGCATACTACATCCCCCATGTTTGCATTGTCATGTGACTCCGGTGTTGTCAATCAAGTACAGTTTAACCACAAGGAACAACATTTAATACCTATAGCACTACACTTAAAAAGAGCGGACGTGCTGCCTTCAGCCATATTTGATTCTGAAATATGTGTGTGGTATATATTGAAATATATACCACACACATATACTGATCAGTACGTACTGCATCAATGGACAGGCAGTAGGTACTGAATCGAATGTGGTACGTTCTGTCACAGTACGTGATTTCGGATGCAGCCCATGTTTCACTGTAGGAATAACAAAAAATCTTTAATAACGTTTTGGCAGAATGGATTGAAGATGATCTGAGTCAAATTTGGTGAAGATCAAATTAACCACTTAGGGTGAGTTAGAAAAAGGGTTTTCAGAACATTCTAAATGGCAGAAATATATTCAGGAGGAAACCGTCTGCATTCGACTCAGCACGAGCCAAGGAATCAAACAAAAACAAGAATTTTGTTTCTAGGCCTTACAGATCAAAAGCTATTAAAATAAACATAAGTCAATATTTGAGCAGTTGGTGGCGATAGAGGGTTTGAGATAAAGATTCCAACCTTGCTATGCTTTATGGTGAGACTGTGTCTATCTGTGTGCCAAATTTCATAACTTTCGCGCAAGCAGTTCTATGCGCTGCCATAGACTCTAACGGAAGAAGAAGAAAAAGAAGAAACTAACGGATACAACAGGTGCCTCGCACCTTCTGTGCTTGGCCCCTAATTACCTGATTCCTCTGTGTAATCCTGTTGAGCTGGAGGACTTGTAGCTAAAATAGAAAACAGCAAATCTTTACTCACAGAGATAACACATGAAACTCAACACAGGCTGAGAGGTTATAACACTACCCACTGTGCAGCATTTTTAGTTTATATACTGTAAAATATGCAGACCTGCGCGTCTACAAGTGGAGATACTGTATTTACATGATTCATTCACTTACATTCTATATCGGGTGAGGCAGTAGAAACAGGTTCGGGAGTAGAAACAGGTTCTGGTTGAAACACTATAAGATCATATTAATCTTAGTGGGTAATTTAACCCTGAAGTGTTTTCACTCGTCTGTATTCAGCATTATCAGTGCCTTTTGTATCGAACCACATCAATTTAACTAGGTTTTAAATCCATAATTAATAGCAATCATGGCATGAAGATGATTTAGATTTGCTGTGGTTTACGTCACCTACATTGTATCTTTACTGGGAATCGCTTAGAAAAAAAAAGAATAGAGATTGACACACACACACACACACACACACACACACACACATACTAAAAAGGAACAGTGACTAATTAAATTACCCGTTTCCTGTATGTAATCCTGTTGAGCTGGATGACTTGTAGCTAAAAAAGAAAACAGCAAAACTTTACATTTACTAATACTATACCACTACAGTATAGATACTACTATACTAACACTGTAGCACTGTAAATACTACTATACTAACACTGTAGCACTGTAAATACTACTATACTAACACTGTAGCACTGTAAATACTACTATACTAACACTGTAGCATTATAAATACTACTATACTAACACTGTAGCACTATAAATACTACTATACTAACACTGCAGTACTATAAATACTACTATACTAACACTGCAGTACTATAAATACTACTATACTAACACTGTAGCATTATAAATACTACTATACTAACACTGTAGCACTATAAATACTACTATACTAACACTGTAGCACTATAAATACTACTATAGTAACACTGTAGCACTATAAATACCTCTATACTAACACTGTAGCACTGTAAATACTACTATACTAACACTGCAGCACTATAAATACTACTACACTAACACTGTAGCACTATAAATACTACTATACTAACACTGTAGCACTATAAATACTACTATACTAACACTGTAGCACTATAAATACTACTATACTAACACTGTAGCACTATAAATACTACTTTACTAACACTGTAGCACTATAGATACTACTATACTAACACTGTAGCACTGTAAATACTACTATACTAACACTGTAGCACTATAGATACTACTATACTAACACTGTAGCACTGTAAATACTACTATACTAACACTGCAGTATTATAAATACTACTATACTAACACTGTAGCACTGTAAATACTACTATACTAACACTGCAGTACTATAAAATACTACTATACTAACACTGCAGTACTATAAATACTACTATACTAACACTGTAGCACTATAAATACTACTATACTAACACTGCAGTACTATAATACTACTATACTAACACTGCAGTACTATAATACTACTATACTAACACTGGAGCACTATAAACACTAGTCAATATTTGAGCAGTTAGTGGCGATAGAGGGTTTGAGATAAATATTCCAACCTTGCTATGCTTAATGGTGAGACTGTGCTCTATCTGTGTGCCAAATTTCATAACTTTCCCGCAAGCAGTTCTATGCGCTGCCATAGACTCGAGTGGAAGAAGACAAAGAAAAAGAAGAAACTAACAGATACAACAGTTGCCTCGCACCTTCTGTGCTTGGCCCCTAATTACCTGATTCCTCTGTGTAATCCTGTTGAGCCTGAGGACTTGTAGCTAAAATAGAAAACAGCAAATCTTTACTCACAGAGATAACACGTGAAACTCAACACAGGCTGTAAGGTTGTAACACTACCCACTGTGCAGCATTTTTAGTTTATATACTGTAAAATATGCAGACCTGCGTGTCTACAAGTGGAGATACTGTATTTACATGATTCATTCACTTACATTCTATATCGGGTGAGGCAGTAGAAACAGGTTCGGGAGTAGAAACAGGTTCTGGTTGAAACACTATAAGATCATATTAATCTTAGCGGGTAATTTAACCCTTATACCAACACATACTAAAACCATACAACTGTCTATACTACTATACTAACACTATACCACTATGGATTCTACTATACTAACGCGAACACTATAGATACTACAACATTAACAATACCACAATAGACATTACTTTGCTATAATAATACTATCCCACTATTTATATTATTATAAAAAATATATATAAGATAATACCACACATACTAAAGTAGGTTCTACCATAATAACACTATACAACTGTACATACTACTATGGCACTGCAGATAAAACTATAATATACTAAAACTCTAGACATTCCTATTATATACAAGGTGAATTCCCACCCAGAATAAAACGTTTGTGAAGTGTTTTCACTCGTCTGTATTCAGCATTATCAGTGCCTTTTGTATTGAACCACATCAATTTACCACTAACCATGAACCACTAGTTTTTAAATCCACAATTAATAGCAATCATGACATGAAGATGCTTTAGATATGCTGTGGTTTACGTCACCTACATTGTGTCTTTACTGGGAATCGCTTAGGAGAAAAATTAATAGAGATTGATAGACACAAAAACACACACAAATTAAAAAGTAACAGTGACAATTTAAATGACCCGTTTCCTGCATGTAATCCTGTTGAGCTGGATGACTTGTAGCTAAAATAGAAAACACCAAAACTTTACATTTACTAATACTATACCACTACAGTATAAATACTACTATACTAACACTGTAGCACTATAAATACTACTATACTAACACTGTAGCACTATAAATACTACTATACTAACACTGCAGTACTATAAATACTACTATACTAACACTGTAGCACTATAAATACTACTATACTAACACTGTAGCACTATAAATACTACTATACTAACACTGTAGCACTATAAATACTACTATACTAACACTGTAGCACTATAAATACTACTATACTAACACTGTAGCACTATAAATACTACTATACTAACACTGTAGCACTATAAATACTACTATACTAACACTGCAGTACTATAAATACTACTATACTAACACTGTAGCACTGTAAATACTACTATACTAACACTGTAGCACTGTAAATACTACTATACTAACACTGTAGCTTTATAAATACTACTATACTAACACTGTAGCACTATAAATACTACTATACTAACACTGTAGCACTATAAATACTACTATACTAACACTGTAGCACTGTAAATACTACTATACTAACACTGTAGCACTGTAAATACTACTATACTAACACTGTAGCTTTATAAATACTGCTATACTAACAATACCATAATAGTTATGGATACTCTGCCATTCTAACACTATCCCACTATTTATATTATTATAATACTTAAGATAATGCTGTATTAGATACACAAATGTAGGTTCTACCATAATAACACTATACAACTGTAGATACTACAATTCCATTGCAGATAAAACTATACTATACTAACACTCTAGACATTCCTACACAACTATAGATATTAGAGTACAATTAAGTATACTACTCTAGATACTAATATAAATATTAATATATATATATATATATATATATATATATATATATATATATATATATATATACACATATATATATATATATATATATATATATATATATATATATATATATATATATATATATACACATATATATATATATATATATATATATATATATATATATATATATATATATATATATATATATATATATATATAAACTGAAATGCTGTTTATTTGATTAATTTTCTTACGTTCTATATTGGATGAGGCAGTAGAAACTGGTTTGTCAGGGTCTGGTTGAAATGATAAAAGATCATATTAAACTTAACAAGTAATTTATAGTAACATACAAAACCATACAACTGTCTGTAGTACTATACTAACACTTTAACTTTATAGATACTATAACACTAATACTATACTACTATACCTACTACAATACAAACACTGACTTTATAAATATTACTATACTAACACTTTAACATTATAGATACTGTAACACTAATACTATACCACTATGCATACTACAATACTAATGCTGTAACTTTGTAAATACTACTATACTAACAATACCACAGTAGATATTACTCTACTATACTAACATTTTTATATACATACATGTACAGCATTAGGCAGACGCACTTATCCAGAGCAACTTACATTTATCACATTTATACCTCAGAATACTATCCCTCTATTTATATTATTATAATATTAAAGTACTAGAGATCATTCTGTATCATGTATACTAATGTAGGTACTGCTGTAATAAGACTATACAACTGTAGATACTTCTATGCCATTTCAGATCAAATATACTATACTAAAACTCTATACATTCCTATAAAACTATAGATATTAGTGTACAATAAACAATAGTACTATAGATATTTAATATAAATACTAATACACAACCAGAAATACTGTATATATGATCAATGTATTTACCATTTCTAACGGATGAGGGAGGAGGAACCGATTTGTCAGGCTCTGGATGAAACAATAAAAGATCGTATTAATCTTAACAGGTAATTTCACCCTTATACTAGCACATACTAAAATCATACAACTGTCTATACTAGTACACTAACTCTATACCGCTATGGATACAACTATACTAACACTGTAGCACTGTAAATACTTCTATAATAACAATATGACAATAGTTATGGGTACCCTGTCATTCTAACACTATCCCACTCTTTACATTATTATAATATTAAAGATAATTCTGTATGATATACACAAATGTAGATCCTACCATAATAACACTATACAACTGTAGAAACTACAATACCACTGTAGATAAAACTATACTATACCAACACTCTAGGCATTCCTACACAACTATAGATATTAGCATACAATAGACTATACTACTGTATATGATCAATTCACTTACCGTTTCTAATGGGTGAGGGAGGACAAACTGGATGAAACAGTAAAACATCATATTAAACTTAACAGGTAATTTAACCCTTATACCAACATACACTTCTGTCCTAAAGTATTGAAACAGCAAGGCCAGTTCTTTTGTTCTTGCTATACACTGAAGATATTTGTAATTTGAGATCAAAAGATGAATATGAGAAGATTGGTCAGAACTGCAGCTTTCATGACCTGATATTTACATTTACATTTTACTGCATTTGGCAGATGCCCTTAGCCAGAGCGACTTACATATATGTCATGTATACATCTGAGCAGGTGAGGGTTAAGGGCCTTGCTGAGGGGCCCAACAGTGGCAGCTTGGTGGTGCTGGGGTTTGAACTCATGACCTCCCGATCAGTGACCCAGCGTCTTAACCACCACGGAGTTCCACTCCTCACATCCAAATATGTTAAACAACTTTGAACATGGCAACCTTTTGTTTGAACCCACCCCTTTTTTTTCATGTGATCAAAAATAATGGAACATGTCACTGACAGGATTTTCTTGCTTCCCAGGTGTGAACTGTTAGATCAGTGGTTCTCAACCAGGGGGCGTGGAGATATCAGAAGGGGGGCACAAATTTTTCCAAGAAAAAAACAGACAGGGCATCACTTGGGTACTCGGTGTATTTTATTGCTTTTGAAATAGAATGTGCATTAATAAAAACCCAGTGTTCCCTCTCCCTCTGTATTTTCTTTTTGTTGGGGAGAGGCGGAGCTTAGCCTGCCTTTTATCTAGCAGGCTATACACTGCAGACCAGCGTTGCCAACTTAGAGACTTTTCAGACCCCTGTAGCGACTTTTTTTCTCGCCTACAGACAAATCTATCAACTTTTTGGGTAAACCTTTGCGACTTTCCAAATATCACCAGTACAGTCCTGCAAGCGCGAGGTCTCACTTTACGCTGCACTCACACATCTCTCTGCATCTGCTCTGTTCAGTGAGGGGCTGAGAGGCGGAGATTTAACAATGTCATGGATAACGAGACGCGCCCTTCATCCCAATTTACATCATTCACATGCGAATGTTTTTAGAACGTGAGACGAATTTAATGCAACATGTTTTACATGTAAAATAGTCCATGCTATTACAGCCTAGTTCTCTTGTTCAACATAGTTATAGTATTCCAGAAGCATTTTATATCATTCATGTGCCATACCTGTCCGTTATATAGTTTTATAAAAGTTATTTTAAAAAATCATAAAAGTTATGAAAAGTAATTAAAAAAGTAAAAAACACAAAAGCAAAAAAAATCTAGCTATCTATATATCTATCAAAAACAGACTCTCTCTCTGTATGTGTGTGTGTGTGTGTATATATATATATATATATATATATATATATATATATATATATATATATATATATATATATATATATATATATATATAAACATTATAGAAAAGGTTTAAGGGGGGCTTTATTTGCAAAATTTTGAGAACCTCTGTGTTAGATTGATTGTTTAAACAATAAATAGCTCTGAATATCTACTCTTGGTTTGAGCTCTGGGTTTCACCTGTGTAGACTGAATTTGTTATTAAAAAGGATAAACCAACATAAAGACCAGAGAACTGTCTATGGGAGGAAAGCAAGCCATTTTGAAGCTGAGAAAAGAGGGAACATATATCAGAGGCATTGTGCAAGCATTGGGCATAGCCAATGCAACAATTGGGAATGTCCTAAAAAAGAAAGAAACCACTGGTATACTACAGACCAGACATGGAACAGGTCGGCCAAGGAAAACAACAGCAGTTGATGACAGAAATATTGTGTGAGATTTAAAGAAAAGCCCAAAAACAACAGTCAGTGACATCACCAGCAACCATGTAATCCATGCTATTACAGCCTAGTTATCTTGTTCAACGTAGTTATAGTGTTCAGAAACATTTTATATCATTCATGTGCCATACCTGTCCTTAAAACTTATATAGTTTTAAAAATCATAAGTTATTAAAATTAATTAAAAAAGTAAAAAACACAAAAGCATATATATATATATATATATCGATAGATAGATAGATAGATAGATAGATAATCACTATACCTGGTCTCCTCCAATGGGGGGGGGGGGGGGGTGCCACATGATAGAAAAGGTATGGGGGGGCTTTACTTGCAAAAGTTTGAGAACCTCTGTGTTAGATTGATTGTTTAAACAATAAATAGCTCTGAATATCTACTCTTGATTTGAAACATTGTGACAGCTTTGAAGAAAAGCCCAAAAACAACAGTCAGTGACATCACCAGCACCCTCCACAGGGCAGGGTGAAGGTCTCGCTATCCAGTGTCTGAAGAAGACTTCGAGAGCAGAAAAGTAGAGGTCAAACCACAAGACGCAAACCGCTCATCTGCAGTAAGAATCAGAAAGACCAGATCGGAATTCACAAAGAAATACAGAGATGATCCACAAAAGTTCTGGAACCAAGATGAACCTCTACCAAAGTGCTGGAAAGGCCAAAGTGTGGAGAAAGAAAGGATCTGCTCACGATCCAGAACATACAAGCTCATGGTTCAAGCATAGTGTCATGGCTTGGGCTTGCATGGCTGCTTCTGGAACATTCTCACTAATCTTTACTGATGATGGAACTCATGATGGTAGCAGCAGAATGAATTCAGTCTAATCACTTCAAATTTACACACATAACGTATTTTACCTTTGTTTTTATAAATATGAACAAAAACATATGAACTCATAAACATAAACAAAGATATGTTTTTTTTAAAAAAAATGAAACTGAGAGGGAAAAAGTATTCGGACAGCACGAATAAGCAATATTAATTCTTTGTTGCAAAAACATAGTCTTTTTTAAATTCATGTAGTTAGGTATTAGTTTGTTTGTTTTACTTTTTTATTTTTTAAATGTTGCTATCAAAAATGTGAAATGAACATGAATGTCTTTGGAAATTGCTCTTGCGCATTACATATGGAATTAATTTAACAGAAAACACTGAATGTTCTCAACACAACACAGTAGATGACATTTTTATTTGTAGTAATGATTCACAGCGGCACATGTAGCATCTGAGGGCTGTTCTGAGATTGCGGAGACAAGCAGGACTGACGGTGAACCCATAGAAGTGTGCAATTGGATGGGTGGAATTGGGAATTGGGACTGGATGGCCTGGAGGTGAGACAGTTCCTGGGGCTGGCCTGCTATTATCATAGGTTTATGCCTAATTATTCGGATGTCTCCAGCCTACTGACTGATCTCACTAAAAAGAGAGCGCCAGATCCGGTCCGGTGAACAGAGCCGTTCCAGCAGGCTTTTATTCATGTAAAAGCTGCACGCTATGGCGGACCATTCTCATATTCTCCTGACTTCTCTCTCCCCCTTTGTTTTGCAGACACACACATCAGACAGATGGTCGGGGGCTGTGTTGTTCCAGGATGTGGAGGGAGAGGAGCGCCCCGTGCTGTACATCAGCCACAAGCTCTCAGTGTGAGAGAGTAAGTACAGCGTGATTGAGAAGGAGTGTCTAGCTATCAAATGGGCAGTCCTCACCCTCTGATACTATCTGTTGGGACAAGCCCACACCGTCTGTTTGAACAATGCCTGCTCCAGTGGCTCCACTGCATGAAGGATGCCACTACGCAGATAACTCATTGGTGTCTGGCACTTCAGCCATTTAAGTTCAGGGTGGTCCACAGGCCGGGGCGCAGATGGCTGTGACAGATATCCTCTCTCGGAAAGGTGGGGGGAGTCGGTGGCAGGCCAGACGGCTCCCCGGTCTGAGACGGGTGGTGGGGGTATGTGGAAGTGGGGGCATGCTCGAGCGCAGGCAGAGGTGGAGAAAGTGAGTGGTAAGGATTACACACCTGTGCGGAATTTGGCTAATGAGTGCTCTGTGTTTTAGTGAGAGGCGGCAAGGATAAAGAGGGGCCATGGGAGAGAGACAAAGAGGGGCACAGTAAAATAAAAATTTACAGAAGTTACTGGAATCAAGTTGTCTTGATGTTGGACGTTCGATATTCGCAGATATTTGCAAATTATAGGACCGTCTCTAAAGTTACATACGACATTGTTATACACGTTTCTAACTTCAATAGCATTTAAAGGGAATGACTTACAGTCATAAAACCAACTGTAAAGTATTCATGAATGTCTCAGCTATGACACACGCCTTTTAGATTTTTGATATTTAATAAAATAAACTATTCAATTATGTGTAAAATATGCCATGTATTTCACTAGCAAATGGGCTCATACACAAAATCTACCATGATATAAAGTTCAATAGCATTTGAAAGGAATGACTCTCAGTCATAAAACCTACTGTAAAGTGTTCTTATAGGTGTCAGCTATAACGCACACCTTTTAGATTTTTTTATATTTAAACCTGCAGTGCATGAACCAAAAAACCTACATCTATCCACTATCAATACTGCTATACTAACTGTATACCAGTACTTATACCATATTTCTATATTAACACTATACAACTATAGCTACTACTCTGACATCCAAACACTCTATTACTATAGATACAATAAACACTAAAAGATCACATTAATGTTCACAGGTAATTTAACCTTTATACCAACACACACTAAATCCATACAACTGTCTATACTACTGCATTAAACTGACAATATCCCAGAGTGGCTATTGCTATACTAACAGAACAATTCCTATTATTAAAAGGAATAGCATGAGAACCGTGAATCTGATCAGAAAATAAATAAATAAATAATGTTTTGTTCATCATTAATCATTTCTTAACAAGAACACTTATTATAAATAATAATAAATATTTATATATTTATATATTTTTATTTAATGGTGTGTCTTAATTCAGCAGTGTTACTCAAATTGAAACGGGCCTGTAAAAATACAACCACTTTATTTTTTAATCATTTCCTGGGTGGAAGAATAAAGCACAATTCTCATCCAGTTTCTACTGGTCTGCTGTTGATTTTGTAAATTAAATGTCGTAATATTAGCGTGATTATTTATTTATAATAAAAAGCTTTATTCCTCCTGTCCAATTACAGGAAGAGATACATAAAAAGGATGTTTATAAACTAAATATGAACTATTATTAATGGAGAGAGGATTCCCCACCTTTAGGTTCGACCCAGCTTGTAAACGAGCGGCTGTCAATTTTTTTCATGAGTTTCTGCACCCATTCATCTGTGGGATTTGCACACACACGGAGACCACGATTTACAGTAAAACTGCAGAGGAGAGAGAAGATATACATCAGTGTAAAACTGCAATAAAGACAGAAAATTAAACATTCTCATGTGTCCCAAACTTCCAAAATTATTTTTGTTATATTCTAATAAATTTCAAAAACTATCAAATGTTCTTCATGGTAATTTAAAGTTGTATTATAATAAATTTATATGATATTTTATACAACTATAAATCAATGATGTACATAGAAAAACAATAATTTTCTTCTTATTAATTATTAAATAAAATAAGGGGGTGAAAACTTACATGACTCCAGGATTTGTGCAGCGAGGGTCTATTACTTCATACGCTATAATGCGTCTTACAGGGATTGGATGTGTCTGGTAACTGAAACAGCATCGACCTGGTGCAAGTATATCCGTGTGAAAACATTAATGTATTTATTTATCAATCATGTCTTAGCACTCTGATTAAATGTTCACTAAGAAATGTTAATAAATGAGATGCTTTTTTTTATCTAGTATATTTGAAATGAATTAATTAATATATTTTTTTAGAACAGCACAGTAGTGCTATAACAGCTGCTATAACGTCATTCAACAACATTACAGATAACTATAAACGGGTTAAAAGCGAGACGTGTCGTTCGTTAATAAATAAGAAATTGCAGTTGTTGGTGCGTTGCTGTGGTATAAGAATTCCTCTTGGGGATGCACTGTTTTAGGAAAATAATCAACGTTGGGGTTGTAAACAGTAACTCCGCTTCATCACACCACCCCATCAGTCAGTGTTTTACTGTAACAGCACATCACACACTGTGGTTTATTAACGCTGGATATTTTCAACAACCTCATCATCGTTTTTAGGGACTTCAGCGACATTATAAACCAATATAATATTATGTACAGAAAACGATGTAAAAGTGAACTTTATCTTACTCAGGAACATTGTGATGGACTGAAGGTAGGCGAGAACCAGCAGAACCAGCAGGAGAGAACGACAGAACATGATGATGCAGATGAATGATGATGGTGAGGATATGAGCACACTCATATAAATGCAGGTATCACCTCAGCACTTGTCTTATGAGAAGAATGATAGAGAGTGGTTTGGGTTGAGGAGCAATGTTTATACCACAAAACGTTCCGCTTTCAGTAAGAGAGAAAAAAACAGACCTCTTCCACAGGAAATCCAGCTGTGGTTTTCAGTTACACTGAGACAGCTCTGAGCAGCGTTTAACACTTCACAGCCAAACTCTATGATACAATCTAATAAATATAAATAAGTGCAGTTTTATTGGAGTGAAACAGTAAAGAGTCCATCACACCACATCACACAATAGAGAAACAGAGTCTCTCATTTAGAAACACTGATGTATCAGGGAATAAATAAAAATATCGCTAACAAACTACCATTTAAGTAAAAATTCTAAAGGAATTTAGTTATTAGCACGGCCCGTGCTTCTTTATTCCTCTGAATGTGTTTGTAGTGTGGAGTGCTAAAGAACAATATTCCCTTTTATCTTTTAAAGTAGTTTTAATAAGAAATGAATGTCGTTCAAGTTAGAAAACTGAAAACTATTTTCATGAACAAGACTGAACATGTGAGAGAGAAAGAGTGCAGGACATTGTGCGAGAAAAAAAATATAGCAGTACAGAAAGTGCTGTTTGTGGTCAACCGAAACATGTATATATGGGGGGGTGGGGGGGGGGGGTATGGGGAGAGAGTGGTAATGCAAAGGAGATAGAGATTAACACGCCATGTAGCACATACACCAAGTAATTTGTCAAGAATTCTCTGCATTGCTCTGGGCTCAGAAGTATTGAGTGGAATGGAAATCTTGTCTTTTTTTAATAATCATTCATTGTAAAATAAAATATGTCAAACCTTTGTTCTGTTATCCAGATGTTATTTCACTCATTTGAATTTTGGATTTCTAGATTTGTACAGAATTGTAAAATTGAACTAAGGACTACAACTGGGAGTTGTATACAATTGTAAGAACAAAAACAGAGCAATATACATTCAGTTACTATATATACACAAAGATAATAAATAAATGTTATTATTTATTATAATGTTATGTGAATTAAATGTTCACTAAGAAATGTTAATAAATTAGATGCTTTTTATCTAGTATATTTGAAATTAATTAATTATTTTTTAACTAATAATAACAGCACCTGTAACAGTAGTGTTTAAAAGAGAGATGTTAATAAATTAGAAATTGCAGTTGTTGGTGCGTTGCTGTGGTATAAGAATTCCTCTTGGGGATGCACTGTTTTAGGAAAATAATCAACGTTGGGGTTGTAAACAGTAACTCCGCTTCATCACACCACCCCATCAGTCAGTGTTTTACTGTAACAGCACATCACACACTGTGGTTTATTAACGCTGGATATTTTCAACAACCTCATCATCGTTTTTAGGGACTTCAGCGACATTATAAACCAATATAATATTATGTACAGAAAACGATGTAAAAGTGAACGTCATCTTACACAGGGCCATCGTGATGGACTGAAGGTAGGAGAGAATGAGAGAACATGATGGTAATGCAGATGATGATGATGATGATGGTGAGGATATGAACACAGGCATATTAATGCAGGTATTACCTCAGTGCTCGTCTTATTAGAAGAATGGGAGAGAGTGGTAGCTGCACCTTAGGCTTTACTTCACTAAGGGTCGTTATTATTGCTGTGTCAACATTCGCTGTGAATTTTGTAGGTATGATTGTGATTGGTGTTTTTTTTTCCTTTTGTATAGTTGGTGCTGTCGTATTAGCCTGCCCTTCATACAGGAAGTCTCAGTCCTCCTATGATGATTATTGTTAATTCCTTCTTGTATTGTTTGCTTCATTCGACTAATGTCTGATGGCGTTGGTTGCTGGTTTTAAATAATTCTTGGCCAGTTTTTTAGCTTTAATAAAATCTATTTTTGTTTGGAAACCCATGCCTCTTGCCTTTTCTAAGTGGATTGTAGTTGTGCCTTAATTTGGGTTGTTTTCCTCGCTTCCTCGGGGTGGCGTAGTCATTACGAGTGAGTCACTTGCTACAGGAAGCATACCCTCTGTCGTTGTGCTAGTCTTTAGCAAACCTTTGATTTATTTTCCTGGTTTGATCTGGTTCTGTTCAGTGCTCGAACTGGGCTGGTACTCACGACATGTTCTCTCGACATGTCTCAAGATAAATAATGTTAGTGCTAGAATATCGTTATGTAATGACTACGTTTACACGCACATCAAATTCCATTGAAGGCCTATATTCGGGTTGCAGCCGTATTCCGAATACGATGTTTATATGCGTACTGGCATCGGAATACTCCTGCATACACGGTTGTTGTAATTATGCCTGAGTTACCCTTCCTAAATACCGAGCCTACAGCTAAGCATCTGTTGGCACCCACAATTCCTTGTGAACTGAGCATGCGCATATATATCTCCTTTCAGTGGATTTTCTGAATAAGGTGTTTACATGCAACAAATTTCTGATTAACAAACACACACATACATAATATAATAACAATAAAACTAATAGTATATGGTATCGCAGAGAAATTACATTATTATATTAGTATATATTGTAAAATGAATAGTTTGGCAAATGGTTGTCCCTTTGAGTAAATA